>NC_133104.1:31946572-32246572 GCF_022965805.1 Primulina eburnea
TCTACACAGAAAACTGACTGATTAGTTGGAAATTGATCAGTTGCTACTTTCAGCCGTGAGCTTATCGACTATTACCTATCAGCTGATCCTTCAGCTGTACACATCAACGAAAAGGACGTTCATCCGAAAATAGTACAAAAGCAGACTGCCACATATAGTGGGAATGCCGCAATACAGCTACAGTGTACGAATGTAAGAAAAATGTTGACATGGAAAACCAATGGATAAAAAAAATTCAAATTTCATTTAATATTACCGTTGAAGGGAAACCTATAAATAGCAGAGGGGAAGCAGTTGAAAACAGACCGACCTACTATTTCATTAAGCTTGTTGTTACCCTGTTGAAATTACTGCTTACATTCGAAAATCAAAAGCTCACGCTTATCGCACATATTCGTAGCAATCAAGGCTACTCTTTCGAGCTTTAAAGCACAATGTTATCATTGTAAAACTCGATGTTGTAAAAGATCAGTTGTGCTAAATTCAGTTGTATACTGTGAAGCATTTTGTAAACTAAGAGTTTCAGTCTTTAAAGTGTTAAGTCCAAACTGAAGTTGGCCTGTACAAACTTTTGTATCGATCAAAGTCTTTTAGTGAATATCCTATCCTTGTGATAGAAGGGGTGACATAGGAGTGTTTGAAATCTCCGAACATCCGTAAAATCTCGTGTTCTTATCTCAGTTTTTATTCTATCTATTAATCAGTTTTAATCCTCACTTAATTGTTAACTGATTGATATTGACTGACAAGATTCAGAGTATCATTTTATCACCCAACTGAACTCAACTTTCGAAAAACTTACATAAGTCGAGAGTGTTTATTCAGCACCCCCTTCTAAACACTCTTTTAACAAAATATCTGATCCTATCAAGTGGTATCAGAGCCGTTGAATCTTGTCCCAGAATATTCTTATTCACAAAACTGATAACCATGTCTTCTTTCAATAAAATCTCAATGTCTTCCAGAGAAGAGTTTGACGATTGGAAAATCAGAATTCAGGCTCATCTAGCTGCACAGGACGATGATATGTGTTACGTTATTACTGATGGACCCATGAAGATTTGAAAGCCAACACAATTGTAGCCATGTCTGATGGTGCACCACAACGTATAGAGAATCCCAGAGAAGAGTGGACAACTGAAGATAAGAAGAAAGTCAATCTAGACAATGTGGCAAAGGATATCTTATATAAAATGCTGGATAAATTCACTTTCAACAAAATCAAAATATGCAAAACTACCAAAGAAATATGGGAGAAACTGATCCAGCTTTGTGAAGGAAATGAGCAAAATAAGGAGAACAAGATATCAGTTGCGGTTCAGAAATTTGACAACATCAAGATGAAGTCTGGAGAAACAATGTATGAATATGATGAACGAGTCATTAGCATCATCAATGAGCTAAATGCACTTGGAAAAGTGTATTCGAATAAAGAGGTAGTACTGAAAGTTGTCAGGGATCTTCCCAAAGAATGAGATGTCAAGACCATGACAATGAGGGAGTCAAAGGACCTGAACAAGGTCGAACTTCATGACTTGTTAGCTGATATGAAGGCCTACCAGTTTGAACTACAAACCAGAGAAGGGGAACCTTCTACACCAGTTACCACAATTGTTTTAACTGCTGTTAGACTTGAACCAACTGGTTCAGTTGACAAGTCTGCTGATCAGTTAAGCAATGACGTGATGTCATTGTTTGTCAGAAAGTTTGGTAAATTTATGAGAAAGAATCAAGGAAACTTCCAGAAACAATATCATAAAAACTACTCCAAAGAGGAATTTTATACTTTCTACAACTGTGGAAAAACTGGTCACTACATTGCTGACTGTCCCAAACCAAAGAAGGACACAGTCGAGGCACTGCCGAAAGAGGGATGAAGCCCTATGAGCATAAAAGAAGAACCAAGGATGACAAGAAGTCATTCAAAAAGAAACATGAGGTGCTCTAGCCGAGGAGAGAAAATCTAAGTTGGCGGAAACTGACAGTGAGGAGTCAGAACCTGAAAGCCCAAGCAGTTCAAGTGATGATGAAGAAGTCAAGTGCTTAATGGCAGATGATGCTGAACTAAAGTCATGAAGTGAACAAGTATTTGACTTTAGTTGTACTAATTTCACTCGTGAGGAACTCATTACCACATTATATGATATGGTAAATAAGTATCACAAACTTGCTCAATCATTTGAAAAAATTAGAACTGAGCAAAATGATCCCAAAGAAAACAAAACTGAAACTGATGAATCAGTTGAAGTGTCGATTCTAAAAAGGGAGATTGCAAAGCAAAAAGCTGAAATGGTTGAGAACCAAGCGTTGATATATCAGTTAAAAACTGAAAGTTCATAACACACTGAACTGATTCAAGCTTGGAACAAGTCTTCAGTTACATTAACTGAAATGTAGAATGCACAAAAATCAGTTGATGATAAAACTGGTTTAGGTTTCAATAGTCATATTGAAAATTCTGCGAGTAATACACAACCAAAGTTGAATGAAAACAAAGGAAGTGCATTACCTTTGTAAAATCAACTATGATAAATGAATTCTCAGATCCAAGTAAACCAGCTGTTCAATCCATCGAAAGTAAGAACAAAGCCACACGGTATGGAATTGGATGTAACTCTGAGTGTTCAATTGATTCAAGAAATTGGTCACCTAAATGATACAGTTATAAAAATCAGTACTCAAGGAAGGGCTATTACAATTACTACAAAAATAAGCCAATTCAGAAACGGTATCAAAAAAACAGTCAGTTGAAAAAGGGTACAAATCATACTGTTTCTTTTTCACACCACACAATTATTGGCCAAAAATCAGGAAAGACCATTCGGAACACAGCACTGGAATGTCAGTTAGACTGATCCAAGTCTAGGTTCCTAAAGGACTAATCAGTTCAGGACCCAAATAAATATGGGTACCAAGATCATATACCGTGTATGATTGCAGGTAATAGGTACAAACAAAGAATCCACCTGGTATCTAGACAGTGGATGCTCAAGGCATATGACATGGGATACAATTCTACTATCCCAACTGGTCAAATACACAGGACCAAACATCAGTTTTGGAGATAACTCCAAAGGTAAAAAAGTGTGGGTAATAGTAAGCTTTTTTATAGTAACTTTACTGTCAATGGGTAAGAATATAACTTGATTAGCATAAGTAAGTTATGCGACAATGGATTCTCAGTTCAGTTTGACAAACATTCTTACTCAGTCAAGAACTCAACTGATGAGGTCATCCTAACTGGCAATCATTGTGGAAACACTTACAAAGTCAGTTGGAATGATCAACCTTATGCATCAATTTGTTTCATTGCTTCTAAATCTTCTAAAAACTGGTTGTGGCATAAGAGGTTGAAACATCTAAACTTTAAATCTATTGCTTATCTGAGTAATCATGATTTTTTAACTGGTTTGCCCAAAATAGATTTTTCAAAAGACAATTTTTTCAGCATGTCAGTTTGGTAAGCAAGTAAGATCTTCATTCAAAAACAAGGGTTGTAAATCATCCTCCCGATGCTTAGAACTGTTACATATGGATCTTTTTGATCCAATACCAGTCATAAGTTTAGGGGGAATGAAATACACCTTAGTAGTTGTGGATGATTATTCAAGATTTACTTGGGTCATATTTCTCAAATCCAAAGACCAAACTGCTGCACAACTGATTAAACTTTTTAAAAGATTATTAAATGAAAAATCAGTTGGGATTGATCAAATAAGGTCTGATAGAGGGATTGAATTCATCAAAACTCTTTCAACTTTTTTAGAGAATACTGGGATCAAGCATGAGCTCTCAGCAGCTAAAAACCCTCAGCAAAATGGTGTAGCTGAGAGAAGAAATCAGACTCTTAAAGAAGCTGCTAGAAAAATGCTTGCTGATTCTGGTATTTCTCAAAGGTTTTGGGCAGAAGCAGTCAATAATGCACGTGACACTTAGAACAGATTAATGATTAACAAGAATCATGTGAAAACACCATATGAGATCTAGCATGGACGAAAAAGTAATGTTTCATACTTCAAAATATTCGGCTGCAGATGTTTTATTCTTGATAATGACAAAAATCAGTTAAAAGCTTTTGATATCAAATCTGCAGAGGGAATGGATATTCATCAGTTAGTAAAGCTTATAGAGTCTTCAACAAGAACACTTTAAATGTTGAAGTGTCAATTCATGTTGTGTTCGATGAATCTATGCTAACTCATAAGCCAACTGATAAAGTTGAGCTAGTTGATCAATTTACAGATATCAATTTGGAGGATGACAATGAAGAAGAAAATTATATCAATCAAAATATCCTTCAAACACCTGAACCAGAAGTATTAGATCAATCAGTTGAACAGGAAGTTGTTCTTGATAATCAGTTGGTGGAGCCTATTGATAATATTCAGTTACCAACTGATACAGCTCCAACTGAAACCAAAACTGAAAACATTTAGTTACCAACTGAATCAGTTGCTGATATGGACGCAGCAAATACTGAGCTCAGATAGAAAAAATCACATCTTCGGGAATTGGTAATTGGTAACCCATCTGATCCAATAAGAACTAGAAATCAAATGCTTAATTTATTTATTCATTCTGCTTTTGTTTCACAATTGGAACCGAAGAAAACTGATGAAGCTCTTGCTGATCCTAACTGGATAAATGCAATGCAAGAGGAGCTAAATCAGTTTACTCATAACAATGTCTGGAACCTAGTTCAATGACCACTTTGTAAGACTATTATAGGTACAAAATGGTTATTCAGAAACAAACTGAATGAGGATGGTACAGTTGCTCGCAACAAAGAAGGATTGGTAGCATAAGGATATAGGCAAGAAGAAGGAATTGACTACGATGAAATGTATGGACCAGTTGCAAGACTGGAACCAATCAGAATGTTCCTTTCCTATGCATCATTCAAGAACTTTAAAATTTACCAGATAGATGTAAAGAGTGCCTTCCTGAATGGTCAGTTACATGAAGAACTTTATGTTGAACAACCTCCAGGTTTTATCAATCACTATTTTCTTGATCATGTCTATCATTTGAACAAAGCTTTATATGGTCTTAAACAAGCTCCTAGAGCTTGGTATGAGACACTATCAAAATTTCTAACTGATCATGATTTTACTATTGGATTAGTTGATAAGACCTTGTTCAAAATTTTCAAAAATGATCATATTATACTGGTACAAATTTATGTTGATGATATTATATTTGGGTCAACTAACCCCAAATTATGTGAGAAGTTTGCTAAGTTAATGTAAGACAAATTTGAAATGAGTATGATGGGTGAACTGACATTCTTTCTCTGTCTGCAAGTGAAGAAACTCGATGCTGGTATTTTTATCAGTCAGACTAAATATACAAGGGAGTTGTTGAAGAAATTTGGCATGGAAACATGTTCAGCTGCAAGTACACCCATGAGTTTATTAGCCAAACTAGACAATGATCAAGGGGGAATATCAGTTGAGACGACACTTTACAGAGGTTTAATAGGTTCATTGTTGTACATAACTGTTAGTCGTCCTGATATTGTATTTGCTGTCTGCATGTGTGCTAGATTTCAAGAAAATCATAAACAGTCGCATTTAGCTATTGCCAAACGAATTTTAAAATATCTTAAAGGCACGAAAAATGTTGGTTTATGGTATGCTAAAGACTCTTCCTTCAATTTAGTTGGATATTCAGATGCAGATTATGCAGGATGTAAGCTAGATCGTAAAATCACTAGTGGATCATGTCAGTTCCTAGGAGACAGACTGATGTCATGATTTAGTAAGAAGCAAACATCCATAGCTACTTCTACAACTGAAGCATAATACCTTGCTGCTAGGAAGCTGCTATGCCCAACTGCTCTGGATTCTGCAACAACTGAAGGATTATGGGGTTGATGCTAAAGAATCGCCAATATTTTCTGACAACACAAGCACAATTGCGATCACTTACAATCCAGTTCTTCACTCAAGGAACAAGCACATTGATTTCAAGCATCATTTAATCAGATATCATGCTCTAAAGAAAGCTATCAGACTGGAATATGTTCCAACTGAACAACAAGCTGCAGACATCTTCACGAAACCACTACCAGAGACTAAGTTTTCCCACTTTCAAAATATACTTGGCTTAATTGATTTGACTTAATCATATCAATGTTATTATCATTTTGTTGATTACCATTTATAACTGATCAGTTAATATTCTATCAAGTGGTAACTTATCATTTAGTTAAGGGCAATGAACAACATTTCAATTAGTTATTATCAGTCAGTGTTATTCGTGTGACATCAGTTTTCTTGCAAAAAATATAAAAAGACAACAATAAACTAAATAAACTTTTGTTTATAAAAATAGGTGCGTACATTAATAATTTCTTTTTTCACCACAGACCTCCACGAGGATAACCAAGTGGTTAATCCCCCAGTGGAAGTCTTTAGGAAGCCCTCTGAAAAAGCAATCTTTTTCAGAGTCCTCCTTTCCTTGATAAGCATCAGAAGGTAGACACCTTCATCAGTGAAGATGTCCACCTCATCAATAACGCGAAGGCGCCATCGATACTTTCTCATCGTTGCTACCCGTTTTGGGGTAGCAACTAATCCTCCCTGCTGGAAGGATTGATAGTCTTGAAGCTTCAGTCCGAAATGCAAAATCTTTTTAAAAAATTCATTTTCTATTACTGGCTTCCTTGATTCCACAGCTGACAACATAAATGTTTCAGCCATATCTACACATCTTGAACCACTCGTTCCTGCCATTGCTATTTGAGACTGATATATATTTACTGATAATTGTGATTAACCTTGTTACTCTTATTTATATTAAATGATCAAGGCATCTGAAGAGACGTGATCATTACACGGGACGATTCATCTTCTGAGCATAAGATTTTCCTTTAATTACACGTAATTTTAACTGTCGTCTAAATTTACAGAATATAAAATATGTATTTATTAAGGGGGAATATCTGAAAGGATCGGTGAAACGGATGAAGATTGTTTAGAAGGGGGGTTGAATAAACACTGCTCAATTAAAATTATTCTTCGACAACTGAATTCAGTTGTGTTACAAACTGAATCTAAATATCCCTTTGGTCAATAACAATCAGTTAAACTGAATAAACAGTTGCGGAAAACTAACTGACTGAAAGATAGAGTATCTAACTGAAAAATGATAACTGAAAGTAATAACACCACGAATTTGTTTCTGGATGTTCGGAGATTTGAATAACTCCTACGTCACCCCTTCTATCACGCAGATAGGATATTCACTAAAAGACTTTGATCAAATACAAAGACGGTGTACTGACCCACTTCAGTTTGGACTTATTTTTTTGCCAATACTGAAACTCTTAGTATACAACGCTTTTACAGATCATAACTGATCTTAGCACTACTTGAAAATCTATTAATCGATTTGTAGCAGTTCGACTTTTCTTGATATAAGTGAGTCCACACTGTCGACCCGTCGGTAGTGGCAGTCAGGCTTGAAATAATTCCTCTATTTTTCTGAATATCTTTGAAATAATTCCTCTATTTTTCTGAATATCTTTGACTGCGAATGAAAGAGCGGTAACAACAGATTTTATATCCTTCAGATTTTTTAACGATTGCTGATTGTCGTCCAACTTCAGAGTATGCGATAATTGCGTGTTCTGAATCTTGGAGATGGCAGTAATCATTTGACTCATACTGTCTTGCATATGTTGAACTTCTTAAAAAATAAGATCAAAATCTGATGAAGATGGAGGATGAGACTGTCGAGAAGTGCTTGGTTCACTTGTAGTAAGTTCAGAAATTATCAAGGCTTGATCAGTTGAAATTGTTTCAGCAGCATCTCGAACTGAAGTATCAGCAGTAGTGATTTCTCCTTGATCCCGAGGTGGTGAAGGAGTATTTGGTTCAGCAGATGGTGACAAAACTGAAACTGGTGCCTGTAAAGGGTGATCGATTGAATCAACTGGCACATCACTTGGGGTAACCTGATCAGTAGATGGATCTGGCTGAACAGGTTCTTCTGCAGGAAAAATGACTTTTGAATTGATTTGATCAGCAGAGTGATCAACTTTGTCAGAAACGGGTGCACTAATCTGGGATTCTTCCACAACAGCCTGAATAACTTCATCAATGTGTGCGAAGGAAAGCTTAGCTTCGGTATACAGTTGTTGTTCACAAGGAGGTGAAAGAGGCTTATCATGAACTGGCTCTTCAGTTGGAATAATAACTAAAGCTGATGATGGTTCTGTTTTGTCAGAGGATGCTTCTTCAAATATTTCCTTGTCGTCATCATCTGAACCTTCTTGATGGAGAACCAGTTCTTGATTCAATTCCCAGAACTTGATTTGAGATAGTAATCCTATAAGATCAGTGTCTAGCTGAGTAATTACAGCTTGCTCAGCGTAGGCAGTAGGACTTGTAGGTAAATAGTTGGTCTTCAGTTTGGCAACAATTTGAGCTAACTTCTTCGCTCTTGTCTGATCAAATAGATAACTTTTCCTCTCCATAGCTTGAGCAATTGAGGCAGCTTTGACTGTTCTGAGCACAAAGGCCTCCAGTTTGATGAATTTGCTCAGTTCAGACTTCTTCTTTAATTGCTTGGCAAAAACTTCAGTGCGATAGGCTGTCCAAGCATCATAGGAATTAATTTTTGAAGCAGCAAAATTGTTAACCTTTGCCCATACAAGGTCAATATGAGTCTGAATTGGGTTGGAGGGTCTGGGCTCTTCAATCAACATCTCTTTCCCTTTATCAGTACTCATGATGTGAGGAATTTCCAATCCTGTTCGAGTAGATTCCACCTGCTCAACAAATTTTATGCCTTTAGGTCTAGCAGGCGCCACACCAGTAGGACGAGAGATCTGAATCAGAGGAGCTTTGATCCTAACTGATTCCTTTTTGGTACCAATTGAAGCTTCTTGTGGAATGACCTGCAGAGGGACTGATTCTATAGGCTGCTGATCAGTTGTAGAAATCATTGCATCAGTAGGAATGGATACCTCAGAAGTTGTTTTAACCCTTTGGGTTCTTTGTTTCTTCGCAATCTGGGGGGATGGAGTCTTCTCTGACTCAGAGGCACTCAACACTAATTTTCTTTTGGCGACCTTTAGTTGAGCCAACGTTTTGGCCTTCTTAACTGATTTAGGAGTTGCTAACTGAGTCCCAATCTCCTGTTTGATTTGCACTAACTGAGCAGGAGTTATGTCCATTTTGGTTTTGATTGGCATCGTATTCTTTGCATTGAACACCTTAAATTTCGATGACCTTTCAGAATCATCAGCCACTAATCCCTTTACTTTCAACAAATAGCTGATTTGAACAGCAAAACCCTTGGACTATTTTGAAGACAGAAACATATTTTTCAGAATGTTAAAGTTAAGGTGCTTCCAGTTGAGCTTGCGATCAGCCATAATAACAGAAATGGCTTGAAACTTCTCCAAGGTGAGGGCAGCAAATGATTCAGCTTTTGCCAAAGCCCTTTAGCAACTACATCAGCAAGCAACTGAATTTCATGCTTCAGTTCCTTCTTAGGATCGGAAACCTCAATCTTCCGTCCATCAGCAGAGAGAAGGGTTTGAATTTCTTCAATATCAGATGTTTTAACATCCGAAAGTTGTGCCAAACCATCAGAAGGTAACGAAAATAATTCCCCAAGAGAGTCTTCAGAGATGATCAACAATTGACCATAGACAGTAGAATTAATGTTACCCTCAGAATCAACCATGCCGGTGGAGTAAAATCCTGAAGTTCTTTGGGATAGATGTCATGTGAGGATTGTCCCAAAAATGTTCTGAGTCCAGCAGTTTCAAGTTCTACCTTCAGCGTCGTCAATCCCACATCTCATATCCAATCATATGGGGCCACAATTGTCTATGCTTTACGGGTCATATAATACCGGCATAGCGATTGTGTTCACAAACCCCGGAATCCAATCAAATCATATCAGGGTATCCAAGGATCATAGCTCAACGTGCATGTCATGTATCGATGTATGCATAAAATGATGTGTGTTAACAAAACATTTATTTTGTACATCGATACTCAAATCTCAATGTCATGTATGCCACATCAAATCATCAAATAGGCACATAGACACGTATTCCAATCCAATCCAATCAAATCAATCCAATCATATATCATATAATACAGATACCTGTCGTATGTTACCCGGTCGCAACATACCTCAATTCTTCGTTCCAATTGATGTAGCATGAAGATACTGATATAATACTTGATCTACATCAATAACATACTCCAAAATCATTAATATGAGTTTCAAATATCATTTGAAACTTCAAAAATTCATATCAAATCATAATCATATCATAATTCAATTCCGACTTCGAATATACGTTTATTGTCGGATATTCTACTACATATCAGCAATTCAACTTCAAATACATGCTATTCCAGCACCTTGATATTTCAAGTTGCTGAAACCAGAAGAAAATTACCTCAATCTGAAGCCCTCGATGCGCAGATAACAAATATATAATTTGTTTCGCGTTTAGACGGCGTTTCGAAGTCGATTCGGAAGAAAGAAAATCGAATTCTCGAACTTATCTCTCGAACTCTCGGTAAAAAAGAAAGAAGAAAGAGAAGAAAATCTCATTCTTATCATCACCGATACCGCGCCCGGGCGGTAGAATTCTCGCGCCCGAGCGCGAGAAGTTCTGTCCCCGAGCTATGCTTGTACCGCGCTCGAGCGGTCACAATTTACCGCTCGGGCGCGGCATGCTCTGTCCCATGCCACTCGCTTCGCGCTCGGGCGGTCACAAACTACCGCTCGGGCGCGAAGTGTTCTGCCCGAACATCACATTTCAAATACCCTGGCGCTCGGGCGGTAATTTTCTACCGCTCGGGCGCCACATGTTCTGTACAATACATGAGTTTTGTACTATATTGGCGTCCGGCCTTTCCAATCGAGCTCTTACAACGTCAATTCATATACAATATTCATTTTCTCAATTTCATTGTCATAATATACATCAAATGTATAATCACATAACAAATTCGTGAATTATCGATAATCATATAAGATTTACGATAATACGATACACGGTCCTTACAAGTTTCAAGTTTCTGAAAAACTTTCTTGACTTCAGCATCGCCGAAGGATAAAATGGATCCAAAGTTGATAGCCATAGCGTTCAGCATAAAAGCGGGAATTTGGGTTGCCATTGATAAGTGAGTGAGTTCCTGAAACGAAATTTAAGAATAGAATAGTTCTTGCTCTCAAAAGTTTGTGAATAATTGTAAGGTGAAACTGAAATGAAGCGGGTAATGGTACATATGTACGTGACTATTCAAATTCTGGACACGTGTCAGTCCGTAGAAATTTTGAAAAAGAAAAGTGTGTACATGTGCTATAAGCATGTGTACAATTTTGAGCGGTTAAAAATGTGTCCACGTTATAAACTGAAATTCATCATGAGTTAGCAGACAGTCACGTCATTGATTTAGAACATAATGGATTTAATTAGTTAACGTATATGAGAAGATTAGTGGAATGTTCAACTGAACGATCAGTTAGTAAAACTGAGTCCTTTCAGTTGAGAATTCACTAACAACTGTCTTCTCAGTTAACCTCTTAAACCACCATTCCCCCTAAATAGATGCATTAAAGAGAATAACAATTAAATAAGCCAAATTAATTAAGAAAAATCCTGAGGCTTGGTAGAGTAATCGTCACTTAAGGAAATGTCATTTCATTTTCCTCGACTTGGCCTATAAATAAGAGATGAGGAGTTAGTCATAAGTATCAGCAGACAGTATTAAAAAAATGGAAGGGGCAAGTAGTTCAGTCGTCTCTCCACTCTCTCTTGAAGCCCGAAAGCTGCTATAGAGGACGAGGTCTTCTATGCCAGTCTTCCCTACTGGGAAGAGTTACTGGGGTTGGAACTCCTATACAACTCTGGGAGGGTTACCACCTTCAGGCAGATGGCCCAGCTGAGAGAGGTGCGAAAGCACCTAAACATTTCTACAGAGGTGGATGCCTTCAAGGAGGGTCATCTCTATCAGCTGATGCTTCGCAAGGAGCTGGAGACTCTTAATAGCATTGCCTCTTCACACAGCTTCTGCAAGACCTCTTCCTCAGCTCTAGCTGTTTGGATGAGGATGTGGATAGCTAGTGTAGAAGAGATTTATGAAAATGTAGTCCTCTCCAACTTTTGTGGATAAATAAAATGCTTATTTTGATTAAGTGTTGTTTTTCTTTGTTTCTGCATGCAATGATTTGTATGAGACAAACTTGTGAACTCATGAAACGCTAACTGACATCAGTTAAAACTCATATGGATAAACAACTTACTTTAAATAATCAGTAAGAAAACAGTACAGCTGACATGTGAATTACAAGCAATAACAATTAATTAGGACAAATCAATTAATCCAAGTATATTGCGAAAATGAGAAAACTTAGTCTCAGCCAGTGGTTTGGTGAAGATGTCAGCCGCTTGCTGTTCAGTTGATACGTATTCCAATATGATGTTCTTCTTTAAAGCATGATCTCTGATGAAGTGATGTCTGACATCTATGTGCTTAGTCCTGGAGTGAAGAATTGGATTATATGTAATAGCAATTGTACTTGTGTTGTCACAGAATATTGGCGATTCCTTTGCATCAACACCATAATCTTTCAGTTGTTGCTGAATCCAGAGCAGTTGGGCACAGCAGCTTCCAGCAGCAAGATATTCTGCTTCAGTTGTGGAAGTTGCTATGGATGTTTACTTCTTACTGAACCAAGAAATCAGTCTGTCTCCTAGAAACTGACATGATCCACTTGTACTTTTTCGATCGAGCTTGCATCCTGCATAGTCTGCATATGAATAGCCAACTAAATTGAAAGATGAATCTTTAGAGTACCATAATCCAACATTTTGCATGCCTTTAAGATATTTCAAGATACGTTTGGCAGCAGAGAAATGTGATTGCTTAGGATTAGCTTGAAATCTTGCACACATGCATACAGCAAGTACAATATCAGGACCACTGGCAGTTAGGTACAATAATGAACCTATTAAAGCTCTGTAAAGCGTCGTCTCAACTGATATTCCCCCTTGATCAGTGTCTAGTTTAGCTGATGAGCTCATAGGGGTGCTTGCAGCTGAACATGATTCCATGCCAAATTTCTTCAGCAATTCCTTAGTGTATTTGGTTTGACTGATAAAAGTTCCTGAATCCAGTTGTTTTACTTGTAGACCAAGGAAGAATGTCAGTTCACCCATCATACTCATCTCGAATTTCTCCTGCATTAACTTGGAGAATTTCTCGCATAATTTGGAGTTATTTGACCCAAAAATAATATCATCAACATAAATTTGAACAAGTAGAATATGATCATTCTTGGAAAATTTGAACAATGTCTTATCAACTGATCCAACAGAAAAGTCATGATCAGTTAGAAATTTTGAAAGGGTTTCGTACCAAGCTCTTGGAGCTTGTTTAAGACCGTATAAAGCTTTGTTCAAATGATAGACATGATCAGGAAGGTGATGATTAACAAAACCTGGAGGTTGTTCAACGTAGACTTCTTCCTGCAACTGGCCGTTCAGAAATGCACTCTTTACGTCCATTTGATAGACTTTGAAGTTTTTGAATGAGCCATAGGCAAGGAATATTCTGATTTCCTCCAGTCTTGCAACTGGTGCATATGTCTCATCGTAATCAATTCCTTCTTCCTGCCTATATCCTTGTGCTACTAACCTTGCTTTATTGCGCACAACTGATCCATCTTCGTTTAGCTTGTTCCTGTACACCTACTTTGTACCTATCACAGTTTTTGAGAGTGGTCTTGGAACTAAGTTCCAGACATTGTTATGGATAAACTGATTTAGTTCTTCTTGCATTGCATTTATCCAGTTCGGATCAGCAAGAGCTTCATTAGTTTTCTTTGGCTCCAGTTGAGATACAAAAGCTGAATTGATAAATAAGTTAAGAATTTGATTTCTTGTTCTTACCGGATCAGATGGATTACCTATCACTAATTCTGGAGGATGTGATTTCTTCCATCTAAGTTCAGCTTTTGTTTCTTCTGTATTAGCAATTCCCTCAGTAGGTGAATGAATATCTTCAGTTTCAGTTGGAGCTAATTCAGTTGGCAACTGATTCTCATTTGTATGCTCCACTAACTGATTATCAAGATTTGCTTCCAATTCAGCTGATTGATCCAATATGTCAGGTTCAGGTGATTGGAGGTTGTTTTGATTAAGATGGATATCTTCTTCTTCATCATCGTCCAAGCTTATATCTGTAAATCTATCAGCTAGCTCAACTGTATCAGTTGGCTTAGAAGTTAGTGTAGACTCATCAAACACAACATGAATAGATTCCTCAACATTTAAAGTATTTTTGTTGAAGACTCTATAGGCTTTACTCACTGAAGAATAACCAAGAAATATTCCTTCTGCAGATTTAGCGTCAAAAGCTTTTAAATGGGTTTTACCATTGACAAGTATAAAACATCTGCATCCGAATATTTTGAAGTAGGAAACCACACTTTTTCTTCCATGCCAGATCTCATAAGGTGTTTTCATATGATTCTTATTAATCATTGATCTGTTTTGAGTGTAACACGCAGTGTTCACTGCCTCTGCCCAAAACCTTTGCGAGATAGAAGAATAAGCAAGCATTGTTCTAGCAGCCTCTTTGAGGGTCCGATTTCTCCTTTCAGCTACACCATTTTGCTGAGGAGTTCTGGCTGCTGAGAGCTCATGCTTGATTCCGGTATTCTCTAAATAATTTGAAAGAATTTGATTTATAAATTCAGTTCCTCGATCGGATCTGATTCTATCAATTCCAACTGATTTTTCATTTAATAATCTTTTGAAAAGTTTAATCAGTTGAGCAGCAGTTTGGTCTTTGGACTTGAGAAATATAACCCAAGTGAATCTTGAAAAATCATCTACAACCACCAAGGTGATTTCATTCCCCCTAAGCTCATGACTGGTATAGGACCAAATAGATCCATATGTAACAGTTCTAAGCATCGGGAAGAAGATTTACGACCCTTGTTCTTAAAAGAGGATTTGATTTGTTTACCAAACTGACATACTGAGCAAATTTTGTCTTTGATAAAATCCATTTTGGGCAATCCAGTAACAAGATCGTGGTTACTCAAATATGCAATAGATTTGAAATTTAGGTGGTTCAATCTCTTATGCCACAACCAGTTTTTAGAAGATTTTGAGGCAATAAAACATACTGGTGCATAAGGTTGATCATTCCAGCTGACTTTGTAAGTGTTTCCACACCTTTTGCCAGTTAGGATGATCTCTTTAGTTGAGTTTTTGACTAAACAAGAATGTTTGTCAAATTGAACTGAGAATCCATTATCGCATAACTGACTGATACTGATCAGATTATACCTGAGATTCTCAACTAATAAAACATCATTAATGGTGAAATTGCCATGGATAAGCTTACCCTTACCCACAGTTTTACCTTTAGAATTATCTCCAAAACTGATGTTTCGTCCAGTGTACTTGATCAGTTGAGTTAATAAATTTGAATCTCCTGTCATGTGGCGTGAACATCCACTGTCCAAATACCATATAGATCCAATGCTTGTACCTATTACCTGCAATCAAACATAAGATAAAATTGTGGTACACTTTTCTATTTGGGTCCAAAGTTGATTAGTCCTTTAGGAATCCAAACTTGGATCACTCTAACTGACCGTCCAGTTGCTGTATTCCAAATTGTCTTTCCCGGTCTGTGTGTGTGTGGTGTATGGTGTGCAGAAGATACAACATTTGATTTGCCCTTTTTCGACTGATTGTTCAGCCAGTATCTTTTCTGAACTGGCTTGTTGTTATAGTAGTTTGAATAGCCATTTGAATAATTTTTGCTGAAAAATTTTGGTGGCTGACTTCGTGAGTCAGTCACAACTCTTAGCTATAACCAATACCACATCTTTTGCCCTTGCTCATATTGTGAGTTGGCTGTTCAATCAGTTTACTCAGCTCAGCTTGTTCTTGTACCATAACTGATTTGACAAAGTGAATATATTTCCCTTTATCCATATTCAGTTTTGGTTGAATATCTTTGGAAGGTATTTCATCCTGGTTACTGAACCCTAAGCCAGTTTTATCAGTAAATGATTTCTGAGAGTTCTGTATATCAGTCAATGCAACAGATGATTTATTCCAAGCTTGAATGAGCTCAGTTTGCTTTGTATTTTCAAGCATTAACTTTTGAATCATTAATTGATCCTTGCTCTTTTCAGTATTGAGTTCGCCAATATCCTTTTTTAGACTCAACATCTCAACTGATACATCAGTTGTTGTCTTATTGTCAGAAGGATCAGTTTGCTCTACTCTGACCTTTTCAAATGATAAGACAAGCTTTTGATATTCACTAACCATTTCATGAAGAGTCGAAATAAGTTCTTCTCTTGTGAAATCAGTTGATCTGAAGTCAAATACCTGTTGGCTGCTTGATTGAACTTCTGTGTCATCAGCCATCAAGCACTTTACTTCTTCCTCATCTTCACTAGAGCTACAAGAGGTTTCTGGTTCTGACTCTTCGCTGTCAGTCTCTGCCCATTTGGCTTTGCTATCCTCAGCTAGGAGTACTTCATGCTTCTTTCTCTAAGGCTTCTTATCATCCTTAGATCTCCTCTTATGCTCATACACTTTCTTCTTTCTTTCAGTTGAAACTTGACTATCCTTTTTAGGCTTGGAACAGTCAACAATAAAATGATCAGGTTTGCCACAGTTGTAGCATGCATTGGACTCTTCTCTGGGATTGTTTCTTTGGTACTGCTTCTGAAAATTCCCTTGATTCTTCCTCATGAATCTTTCGAATTTTCTGATGAACAATGACATGGCGTCATTGCTTAATTGATCTGCAGCTTTCTCAACTGAACCAGTTGGTTCTAATCTTACAGCTGCTAAGGCAGTAGTTGATGCTGGGGTAGATGGTTCTCCTTCTCGAGTTTGCAGTTCAAACTCATATGCTTTTAAGTCAGCGAACAGATCATGGAGTTCAACTTTGTTCAGGTCTTTAGACTACCTCATAGCCATAGTTTTCACATCCCATTCTTTAGGAAGACCTCTGATAACCTTCAATGCTACTTCTTTATTGGTATACACTTTTCCAAGTGTATTCAGTTCGTTGATGATGCAGCTGGTTCTTTCATCATATTCATGCATCGTTTCTCCAATTTTCATTCTGATGTTATCGAACTTTTGTACAGCAACAGATAGCTTGTTTTCTTTGGTTTGTTCATTGCCTTCGCAAAGCTGGATTAATTTCTCCTAAATCTCTTTGGCTGTTTTGCACATCTTGATTTTACTGAACGTCACTTTGTCCAATGTTTTGTACAATATGTCTTTTGCTATATTATCCAAATTAGCTTTTCTCTTGTCTTCAGCAGTCCATTCATCTCTGGGCTTTTCAATATGGTGAGGTGCCCCATCTGTGATTGCAACTGATGTGTTGGCTTTCAAGATCTTCATGGGTCCGTCAGTTATAACGTACCACATGATACCACTTGAAAGGATCGGTGAAACGGATGAAGAGTGTTTAGAAGGGGGGTTGAATAAACACTGCTCAATTAAAATTATTCTTCGACAAACTGAATTCAGTTGTGTTACAAACTGAATCTAAATATCCCTTTGGTCAATAACAATCAGTTAAACTGAATAAGCAGTTGCGGAAAACTAACTGACTGAAAGATAGAGTATCTAACTGAAAAATGATAACTGAAAGTAATAACACCATGAATTTGTTTCTGGATGTTCGGAGACTTGAATAACTCCTACGTCACCCCTTCTATCACGCAGATAGGATATTCACTAAAAGACTTTGATCAAATACAAAGACGGTGTACTGACCCACTTCAGTTTGGACTTATCACTTTGCCAATACTGAAAATCTTAGTATACAACGCTTTTACTGATCGTAACTGATCTTAGCACTACTTGAAAATCTATTAATCGATATGCAAAGTGCTAAGTTAAGCTCAAGAGCGTAGTCTAGAATACTACTGATATAACTGATAAGCATGAGCTTGATTTCTGAATGTAAATGGATATTTTTGCAGCGTAACAGCAAGTGAGATAAGATAACTGAGCGTCGTTGTTCTTCAGCTGCTGTCTTCGACTATTTATAGGCTTCCCTCTCAACGGTAACATTAAAGATATTTGAATATTCTAACCGTTGATTGTCACGTCGATATATTCTGACAATCGTACACTGTTCATTCTGAAATGCGGCGAGCCACTACCAGTTGCAGATAGCTGTACTATTTGTCGGTTGTTGTTTTCAACTGATGACGTGTACAGTTGAGAGATCAGCTGGTAAAGATTAGTGGACGATGGAATAGACTACAGTTGTAGCAAACAATTGACTGATGACGTGTTCAGTTACGTCGATCAGTTAGTCAAATTCAGTTGCTGGATTCAGTTGGTAAATCTTTTGTCAAACGTCGGAATTTCGTTTCCAACAATATCTGATTCAATCAGTTAACTGAGAAGAAAAATAGTCAGAAGGTCTTCAGTTGATGTGACTTAGCCTACAACTGATAACTCAGCTGTTGCCCCAACTGATCTTCTCCAGTACGTTAACTGATTAGTTAGTAATTATTCCATATTAACAGATGTGACTGATTTTTTACGCATTAATTATTGTCTTTCAATTATAGTGTTTCGAAACGTGGCCTTACGTAAACCATTTAAATTTTCACACACGTTTCAGCACACGAACACACGTTTTGTTCAAAATTTCCTGGACTGACACATGTCCAAATAATTCAAACAGTCACGTACACACCATACCCGCTCCATTTCAGTTTTCCTTTATGCTACTCCGAATTATAGAGCAAATTCAAAACTCTAAGCATTCCTTCTTGCAGAAATCAGCTTATCAATGGCAAATCAAGTACCTGCTCATATCCCAAACGCTATGGCCATCAACTTTACCTCAATCATGATTGTTCCAGATGAAATTGTGAAGAACATATTCAACAAACTGGAAGCAGCTGGTCTGAAATCATTTTTGGGATTATCTTCCCAAGAGATTTATCCCAAGGAGATCCAAGATCTTTAATGTGGGGATCCGGACGCTAATTCATTTTCTTAATCGTTATTAATATCAAATGTAACAATTAAGTAATGTGGGACATAATTTTTTTTTAAAATACAAGAGTACGCAACATATGAATTAAATCTTAATTCATTTACAAGATCAACATCCAGATCCAAGTACAAGTCCTATACAAAAGTATATCATAAAAACTATTGTTCATTCACTACATGTCAGGTGATGAAATAGATCTACTTCTAAGTCCGGATCTCCACACTAACTGTCCTCTCTCATCCTCTTCTTGACCCTGATCATGTCCCACCTGTTGTCATACACACATACAAACAAGACAACAGTCGTATAACTCCGGTGAGAGTATAATCCCAGTATAAACAATGTAAACATGCAATTATATAAAAACATATATAAAAGCATATAACAGTCATCAATAACATGTATCAAATCTGAAAACATGAATCGATATAAAACTGTAAATCAACTAGTGACTCATCATTTCGACTCGACTAATCTCTAATCTAGGGATCCCGGTTCCAGGACATTAGCACATATATCGAATCTCAGCGATAGGATTCGATCTACTCCTAAGCAACATCGATATAAATCAAACATCCAGTGTCTTGGCTCCGCCCGTGACTCAACACTCGCTTTGCTATAAATCAATAGACTAATCATATCAGTCTCATGAAATTGCAAACATCATTGCAATAAAGTAAAGTATGTGGTTTTTGGTAAACTCGAGTCCAATCTGACTCAAGTCGATCTCCCGGTTAACATTGATTTATACATTTCTTTCTGTCAATCTAACTCTGTCGAAGTCTCGAATTCAAAGCCTGTCAATATCAATCTGGCAATGACAATATTGAATATACTGTATCAATATACCATTCAAATCAAGACATCTCAGTCTTATCAAATTCTGACGGCATAACAGTATAATCTTGAAATACCGGTAATACAAAATCAGTATATACATATTTCAATAACTCATAATCAATCACAGTACAAATCTGATATCGAATCTCAATCAAATCCATTCTGAAAATCATCACAATTTCATACGATAACCGTTCTTCAATCCGTTTTCCATTATACGATGTCTAATATGTCAAGAACACAATATATGAATCATATCCGATTCCTTCAATAGCATATTTCGAATCATAATAGAAATCAATAAAACTTACGTCCGTGTGAAGCCGCTAACACGATGATCATAGAAATATATTCAGATCGAAATTCTGACGGGCGGATCTTTCGCAAATCAAAATCTAAAATATGAGAAGGCGTAAGGATTTTCACTTCACTTTCTCGTCCCTTTTCTTTCTGAATGTCTTGAATGAATTGCATGATAAAACCAAGTATCGATTTTCCATTCTACATGCCTCGCGCATATGCGTGCCCTAGACCCACGCATATGCGCGAGACTTACTGTCTCGACATGTAACTTTCTCGGCAGCTTGCGCATATGCGCGCACCATCACCATGCATATGCACGAGGTTCTCTGGACTCGGCATTTTTCCTTGCACACGCTCGCGCATATGCGCGTCCTCTCTCGCGCATATGCGCGAGGTCCTCTGCCTGCCTCGCACATATGCGCGCATCATGTCGCGCACATGCACGAGGGGTACTGTCCTCGCACATAATTCACGTCTTTCCTCGTCTTTCCCGGTTCGATCCTTTCCGTCTATAATCACATCAATTATCAATAAATCATTTCGGATTACAATAACAAAATTCTCGCGCATTACATTTACTCAAATGGCTATATCACTACCACCGGCGACATCGCTACTACTGTCAATGGTCAGCTACTAATCATTGATGAGAACTATTTCGGCAATCTATTTTAGCTGCCTACTGAAGGGCTAGCACATATCTCGGAAGTAAAAGCATCGGATGTTGATGAAATGCAAACCCTACTCTCTACTGATGGTCGGAAAATCAAAGTTTCCGATCCAACAAATGAGCTCAAGCCAGAAGCTTAGTTACTGGCTGATATTGTAGCCAAGGAACTGTAAGCAAAGGCAGGATCCTTTGCTACTCTTACTCAAGAAAAATTTAAAGTTATGACTGCCATCATGGCAGGACAGACGACTGAACTGGAAGAATATCATATTCAACATTCTGAGAAATATGTTTCAGTCGTCAAAAAATTCAGAAGGCTGTGCAGTGCAGCTCAGCTATTGGTGAAAGTCAAAAGGGTTGGTGAAGGATGATTCTGAAAGATCATCCAATATCAAGATCTTTGATGCCAAAATTGTCCAGCCACCAAAGCCCAAACTGGACATGTCTCCTGAGAAATTTTTGAAGGTAAAGAAGGAAATTGGGACGCAAGAGGCTCCCAAATCAACCCAGAAAACCATGAAGACAATCAGAAAGAAGACAATCAAGAGATAATTGATTGTGAGTGAGTCTGATTCTGAGAAGACTCATTCAACAAAACTCACAAAGAAACCCAGGACTCTAAAGACAAAACCTACTGTTGTAGTTGGGACAATCCCAACTGAAAGGTTGATTCAATCAGGAGCTCAACAGCCTATTCAGGCTACTCATCTGCAAGCTGTACCAACTGAACCACCAACTGAGGTTCAGTTACCTCACTTCACTGCTCTATCAAAGAAGAAGAAGATCACCGAATTTGGTGATAAGAAAAAATCAACTGGAGTCAAGGCTCCTTTAATCACCATTACTGGCTTCACCGCTCTACCAATTTCCAGACCCAAATGAGTGGTGTTTACTGAAAGAATTGATGCAACTTCCTCCGGGCTGACTATCCCTCATATCCTAACTGATCCCAAAGGGAAGGGGAAGATGCAAGAAGAGCCCCGACCAACCAATATAGTTCAAACCCACATTGATCTTATCTGGAAAGAGGTCAATGATTTTCCTCGTCTAAAATAAAAGCTTACGACAAATGGGTCAGATTCAGAACTGAATTTTTTGCTAAGCAACTTCAGAATAAATCAGTTCTAAAGAAATTTGTTAAACTGGAACAGATAGTTCTGAAAGTGGTCAAAGCTTCTTCCATTGCACTCGGCCTACAGAGAAAAAATTATTTCTTTGATATAGTACGAGAGAAAAAGTTGTCACAAATGGTTGCTCAGTTGCGGATGAACTATGATCCTACCAGTCCGACTATATTCAATGACAAAGATGTCTATACCCAACTAGAAATGGATCTTAACGGGCTACAGACGGAGACTAAATTATGGGAAATGCATCAAGAACTGACTCTTCAAGCAGGTTCCTCAGATCTTTCCTTGTCAAATGAAACAACTGATGAAACATCTCCACAAATGCCAACCAAGGATATAGTTGTTGAAACTTCTCAGCAATAAACTGCTCCTTCTACAACTGATGCACAACCATTTTCTTCTGCTCCTCCATCCTCAACTGCAAAACTTATGCTTTATTCTTATGCTGAGCTATCACTGGAAAACCTTGATGAGGTTATCAAATCAGTAGTCACTGATATCCGGCTAGATACTACAAAGGCAGTTGAAGAAATATTTGAAGAACCAGTCAATCAGGCTAATTTTGAAGAAACTGAAGAGTCAGTTCAGTTAGTTGCCATGACTGAACATGCAGTTCTTGTAGAAACTGCAGAAGCTCAACTGCACTCAGTTGAAACTGAAGAAGTGCCAGCTGGAAAGCTAGTTGAAGCTTCATTCGTTCAACCAACTGAAGCACCAGTTTGTCCATCAGCTGCGCCACAAACTGAACAACCATAAATTGTTTCAGCTAATCCACAAACTGAAGAGCCATCAAGCACCTTTGTTGATCGGAATTCTTCTCCTCCTCCACTACTTCAATAAGAAATATCACGTGAAGATGTTTCAGAAATGGTAACACTTGAAACGACATAACTGACAGAACTCTGGTCTTATTTCAACATGTAAACATGGAAGAGAAACCGGAATCCTCTGGAGCCATGTCTCCCGGTATATCAAATACTGATCCCTGTTGGATAAAATCCAAAATGTTCAGCACAATCTAGTCAATATGATGAATGCTATTTCTGACATCCAGTCTACCCAACTTGCACATACCTTAAAGCTCACCTTGTGAAATGAATTTAATACAGGAAAACTTCAGCAAATTCAAACGGATTTGAATTCATTGTACTTCCAGATGGAAGAACTTCGAAAAGACAAAGTGTCGATTGAAGCTCACTTCCAAACACAAGCCTTACTCGGAAGACGCTTTGATTTTTTGCAAACGACTGTTGCAAAAAGGATAGATTTGCTGCAAGAGACTGTGAAGAATGTTGTGTCAACCATTTCCTTAGAATTTTATACTTTAACCAAGAAGGTTGATGAGTTTGACAAAATTGGGGAAAAAGATTGATCAGAAGAATTAATCAGCTGACTTCAGACAAAGGTTGAAGATTATGGCAGATTTTTCTTGAAGACTATTTATTCCATTATTTGTACGAATCTGTACATAGAACAAAAATTATTTTATCTACTAATGAATTCAACGATTATTTTTGAGTTCAGTTAATCAGTTCTTATATTACAAGTTTTAAACATCAAAAAGGGAGAAATTGTTGGAAACTAAATTTAGGTTTTTTGACAAATGGAGTGCTTAATCAAACGAAAAAACTGATCAAGGAACTGAACAAATATACTCAAACTGACAGTTGTCGTAACTGAAGATTAATGCGCAAGTTAACGAAGGAAACTGAACCAATCTACGCAGAAAACTGACTGGTCAGTTGGAAACTGATCAGTTGCTACTTTCAGCCGTGAGCTTATCGGCTATTACCTATCAGCTTATCCTTCAGCTGTACACATCAACGAAAAGACATTCAATGACAATATTACAAAAGCAGACTGCAACATATAATGGAAATGCCGCAATACAGCTACATTGTACGAATGTTAGAAAAACGTTGACATGGCAAACCAATGGATAAAAAGATCCAAATTTCATTTAATATTACCGTTGAAATGAATCCTATAAATAGCAGAGGGGAAGCAGGTGAAAACAGATCGACCTAATATTTCATTAAGCTTGCTGTTACCCTGCTGAAATTACTGATTAAATTCGTAAATCAAAAGCTCACGCTTATCGCACATATTCGTAGCAATCAAGCCTATTCTTTCGAGCTTTAAAGCACATCATTATCATTGTAAACTCGATCTTGTAAAAAATCAGTTGTGCTAAATTCAGTTGTTTACTGTGAAGCATTTTGTAAACTAAGAGTTTCAGTCTTGGCAGTGCTAAATCCAAACTGAAGTGGGTCTGTACAAAATTTTGTATCGATCAAAGCCTTCTAGTGAATATCCTATCCTTGTGATAGAATGGGTGACGTAGGAGTGTTTGAAAACTCCGAACATCCGTAAAATCTCGTGTTCTTATCTCAGTTTTTATTCTATCTATGAGTAAATTTTATTCCGCACTTAAATGTTAACTGACTGATATTAACTGAAGATATTCAGAGTATCAGTTTATCACCAAACTGAACTCAACTTTCGAAAAACTTACATGAGTCGAGAGTGTTTATTCAACCCTCCCCCCCTTTCTAAACACTCTTTAACCCAAACATCCGATCCTATCAATACTTCTTGAAAATCTTATTCTGATTCTGAAACTGTCTATGATTCTTTTTCATGAATCATACCTAATTTTTTTGTTGTCTTTTCATTAAATTCAGCAGTGGCAAATAAGGCTTTTCAAAATTTTCTTTCTTCTTGTCTTCAGAAGTCCACTCATATCAGCTGTTTTTGATCATTTGAGTTTTTCAACCAGTAATGCCGGGAATAAATTGTATTTATTGTAATTCCTCAAATTTGACGATTTTCCTCATTATATAATTGAATGAAATTGTAAGATCTAGAATATTGAACGACGTAACCTAATTGCATGCTAATCTAGGGTTTTGTTAAAATGAGTGTTGATTATTTTTAATGCATTAAATGCGACCAGACACATTTAAGAAAAATATTTTTATCAAATAATTATTTTTATTTATTTAGTATATGGTGTAAATAAGTGTGATTTTCGAAAATGGACCTTGTTAAGGTATTTTTTACCTATCGAGTCGTATTTTAAACCGGTAGGAAATTTTTAGTAAATCAGATGTGTTGTTGAGGGTTCGGGCAATATTTTAAAAAACATACCTATACGAAATATTTTATGAGGGTGTTTTTAGGATTAATGGGCCTACTTTAAGATATATTGGGCCTAAAATCCTACACACCTTCATTATTTTAATCAATGGCCCATATACATTTTTATTATGACAAACACTACCCACCCACCCAAAAAACCTTAATAGCGCCCTCACTTCCTCTTGGCCTCCCCCTCAGAAATTCCAATAGCTTCTCGTGACCCTTAGCAGCCATCTTTCTGGGTTTTTCTCAAGTTTTTCAAAGGAACTATTCCATTACCTCCGTTATCTGTTCTACACAATTGTTGTTGAGTTTTCAAGCGTAAATACGCAAAAGGCACGCCATATGCCTCTTTTTTCTCGTCATTCACATCAATATATGTCTATTTGTGTGTTTATGCATGAGGAACATCGGCTCTACCATTTTATGTGCATATGGATTGAATTTACATGGTTTCTCTCCATTATTCTTCATGTAAACTCACGTATTTTATATGTTATAAGTGGCTACCGGGCTTTGACGTGTGAGAGAATATTTGCAGCAAGTTTAGAAGGTTCTTAGGCACCAAGATCAGATCGGGATCGAGTCTATGTAAAGAGGCCGATCGGTTGGGTCGTGTAGTGCACTTATTGGCTAGATTGGACGATGGCTCGAGAGCAACAAGTGCAAGGGCTGTTCCATGCTATGTAATAGATTCTGGTAGGTCGATACATGGCGATAGGGTCAAAAATTTGAGGGTTAGGTGCACTAGGGTTTGAAGGTTACAACGTGCAAAAAATTCCAACATCAGGTCGAGGGTTTTCGTGGGCCATAGATGGTCTAAAATAAGTGGTTTAAGGGCTGGTCATGTAGGTTCGAGTCATGGTTTAGTTTTGGAAAGATTTGGTTGAATTTCGGGTTAATCCGGATTAAAACCAGGACATCGGTCCAAGTTTTAAAACGAATTATAGAAGTTCTTGCATGGGCTTGATTTTACGTCTAGGAAATGGTTATAATTATATTTTGAGGTGTTTTAATAAGTTTTGGTGGGCTTCGGGTTGAAATATTAAGGTCCAGGGGTAAAATAGTCAATTAGGGTTTCCAGGGGCTACATGGTCATTTTTCACCGGATCGGGTTAGCAGTCCTGAAAGCGCCATGATAACCAAAATTGCATGTTTAAAAATGTATATGCTTAATATGAATATGAATTTTTATGAAAATACGTAAAATACATTGCATGCTTGGTTTTAAGAAAATGAACGTATAATTTTATAAGTGATGAATACGATGACATGTTTTTGAAGGAGGTGAGTTGTTTGTAACTAATACGAACACAAACATGAACATGTAAGGCCAAGGCTCAGTGGATGGGTAAAACTGTCGCTGATGTCCCCGCCGCCGGGTACCGTGGTTATACGTAGATGGATCCATCAACTTAGAGCTGATACGAAAGTTCACAACTAATGATATGAATTAAATAAAGGAAAATGAACAGGTATATAATTAAATGTGAGATATGTTTGAACATGTTTATGTTACGATATGTTGAAGTTCATGCTTTTAAGATCGTTAAGTTTAGTTTAATTACAGTACTTTTCACTGTTATATGTTATCTATATGTACTTGTTATATAGGTACATGTGTGTTGAGTCTTTAAACTCACTAGGTGTGATTGATGCCCGTGAGCATGATGGGGTAGAGACTGGAGGCGCCAAAGACTGAGTAAGCTGAGCTGAGAGTGCGCACGATAACCCGAGGACTTTACGTTTTTCCGCATATTATGTTTATGAGTCATGGATGAACATTTTTTTACGCGTTTTGTATCTTTTTATACGTTGTGGATTTGACAGACTTTTGTGCATGGCTTTGAATTCCTTTCAAAACATTAGACTACGAATATGTACATAGAACAAAAATTATTTTATCTACTAATGAATTCAACGATTATTTTTTAGTTCAGTTGATCAGTTCGTATATTACAAGTTTTGTCAAACACCAAAAAGGGGGAAATTGTTGGAAACTAAATTTAGGTTGTTTGACAAACGGAGTGCTTAATTGAATGAAAAAACTGATCAAGGAACTGAACAAATATACTCAAACTGACAGTTGCCGTAACTGAAGATTAATGCGCAAGTTAACGAAGGAAACTGAACCAATCTATGCAGACAAATGACTGGTCAGTTGGAAACTGATCAGTTGCTACTTTTAGCCGTGAGCTTATCGGCTATTACCTATCAGCTTATCCTTCAGCTGTACACATCAAAGAAAAGGACGTTCAACCGATAATATTACAAAAGAGACTGCAACATATAGTGGGAACGCCGAAATACAGCTACATTGTACGAATGTCAGAAAAATGTTGACATGGCAAACCAATGGATAAAAAGATTCAATGTTTAATATTATCGTTGAAAGGAAGCCTATAAATAGCAGAGGGGAAGCAGGTGAAAACAGATCGACCTACTATTTCATTAAGCTTGATATTACCCTGTTGAAATTACTGATTACATTCGAAAATCAAAAGCTCATGCTTATCGCACATATTCGTAGCAATCAAGCCTACTATTTCGAGCTTTAAAGCACATCGTTATCATTGTAAAACTCGATCTTGTAAAAGATCAGTTGTGCTAAATTCAGTTGTATATTGTGAAGCATTTTGTAAACTAAGAGTTTCAGTCTTGGCAGTGTTAAATCCAAACTTAAGTTGGTCTGTACAAACTTTTGTATCGATCAAAGTCTTCTACTGATTATCATATCCTTGTGATAGAAGGGGTGACGTAAAAGTGTTTGAAAACTCCGAACATCCGTAAAAACTCGTGTTCTTATCTCAGTTTTTATTTTATCTATGAGTCAATTTTATTCTGCACTTAAATGTTAACTGATTGATATTAACTGACAAGAGTCAGAGTGTCAGTTCATCACCAAACTGAACTCAACTTTCGAAAAACTTACATGAGTCGAGAGTGTTTATTCAACCCCCCCCCCCCCCCCTTCAAAACACTCTTTTAACCAAACATCCGATCCTATCAATACTTCTTGAAAATCTTATTCTGATTCTGAAACTGTCTATGATTCTTTTTCATGAATCATTCCTAATTTGTTCGTTGTCTTTTCATTAAATTCAGCAGTGGAAAATAAGGCGTTTGTTGGCTGACTTCATGAAGATCCCCCTTCAATCCTTGTTTCCACTTCAAACTCATACACCTTATAATCTGCAAAAACATTATGCAGTTCCAATTTGTTCAAATCTTTGGATTATCTCATTGCGATTGTTTTGACGTCTCATTTTCCAGACAGGCCACTCATGACTTTCAAAGAAACTTCTCTATTGGTATATTCATTTCCAAGAGCATCTAATTCGGTTACCATGTTGCCGAATCTTTCATGAAAGTCATACAGAGATTCTCCGGCTTTATTTTCATATTTTCAATTTTTTGCATGGCCATATTGATTTTGTTTTCCTTTTTTGATTGTTCCTTTCCGACAACTTAGTCAACTTCTCCCATATCTCTTTTGCAGTGGAACACATTTTGAGTTTGTTGAATGTAATCTTGTCAAAAGTTTTATACGGAATGTGTTTGGAAACAATGTCAAAAAAAAATTTCTTGTTGTCTTCAGAAGTCCACTTATATCAAGGCTTTTGGATCATTTGAGTTTTTCAACCAGTAATGGTTAGCAGAATTAGTATTTATTGTAATGCTTAAGATTCATTGACTGTTCTCACTATGCCAACATGGATTAGTGTAATTCTCTCAAGAGTTTTATACAAAATGTCCTTGAATTTTTTTTCAAAATTTGCTTTCTTCTTGTCTTCAGAAGTCCACTCATATCAGCTTTTTTTGATCATTTGATTTTTTCAACCAATAATGGCGGGAATAAATTGTATTTATTGTAATTCCTCAAATTTGACGATTGTCCTCATTATTTAATTGAATGAAATTGTAAGATCTAGAATATCGAACGACGTAACCTGATTGCATGCAAATCTAGGGTTTTGTTAAAATGAGTGTTTGATTATTTTTAATGCATTAAATGCGACAGGGACATTTAAGAAAAATGTTTTTATTAAATAATTATTTTTATTTATTTAGTATATGGTGTAAATAAGTGTGATTTTCGAAAATAGACCTTGTTAAGGTATTTTTAGCCATCGAATCGTATTTTAAACCGGTAGACAATTTTTAGTAAATCGAATGACTTTTTGAGGGTTCGGGCAATATTTTAAAAAACGTACCTAAAAGAAATATTTTATGAGGGTGTTTTTAGGCTTAATGGGCCTACTTTAAGATATATTGGGCCTAAAATCCTACACACCTTCATCGTTTTAATCAATGGGCCCAAATACATTTTTATTATAACAAACACTACCCCCACCCCCCACCCCTCACTTCCTCTTGGCTGCCCCCTCAGAAATTCCAGTAGCTTCTCGTGACCCTTAACAGCCATCTTGCGCGGTTTTTATCAAGTTTTTCAAAGGAACTATTGCATTACCTCCGTTGTCCGTTCTACACAATTGTTATTGAGTTTTCAAGCTTAAATACGCAAAAAGCACGCCATATACCTCTTTTTTCTCGTCATTCACATAAATATATGTCTATTTGTGTGTTTATGCATGAGGAACATCTTCTCTACCATTTTATGTGCATATGGATTGAATTTACATGGTTTCTCTCCATTATTCGTCATGTAAACTCACGTATTTTATATGTTATAAGTGGCTACCGGACTTTGACATGTGAGAGAAGATTTGCAGCAAGTTTAGAATGTTCTTAGGCACCAAGATCAGATCGGTATCGAGTCTAGGTAAGGGGGCCGATCGATTGGGTCGTGTAGTGCACTTATTGGCTAGATTGGACGATGGCTCGTGAGCAGCAGTGCGGGCTGTTTCATGCTATGTACTAGATTCTGGTAGGTCGATACATGGCCTAGGATGGCTTGAGAACAGCTGGTTGTGGGCTAGGAGTAGATCGAAGGGGATATACATGATGGAGCTCGGTTTTGGTGGTGTTCGGGAGAAGCTTGCACGTTGACGCATGCATGGGGATGTGGCTTGGGGTTAGATCATTCCAGGAGAGTCCAGTCACGTCCTAGGGTGGTTTGGTTTGGGGCTGGTCGCTCTAGTTTGGGCTAGGTTAAAAAATTTGAGGGTTAGGTGCACTAGGGTTTGAAGGTTACAACGTGCAGAAAATTCAAACATCAGGTCGAGGGTTTTCGTGGGCCTTTGATTGTCTAAAATAAGTGGTTTAAGGGCTGGTCATGTATGTTCGAGTCATGGTTTAATTTTGGAAAGATTTGGTTGAGTTTCGGGTTAATTCTGATTAAAACCAGGACACCGGTCCAAGTTTTAAAAAGAATTATAGAAGTTCTTGCATGGGCTTGATTTTACGTCTAGGAAATGGTTATAATTATATTTTGAGGTGTTTTAATAAGTTTTGGTGGGCTTCGGGTTGAAATATTAAGGTCCAGGGGTAAAATAGTTAATTAGGGCTTCCAGGGGCTACATGGTCATTTTTCACCGAATCGGGTTAGCAGTCCTGACAGCGCCTTGATAACCAAAATTGCATGTTTAAAAATGTATATGTTTAATATGAATATGAATTTTTATGAAAATACGTAAAATACATTGCATGCTTGGTTTTAAGAAAATGAACGTATATACATGAATTTTATAAGTGATGAATACGATGACATGTTTTTGAAGGAGGTGAGTTGGTTGTGACTAATACGAACACAAACATGAACATGTAAGGCCAAGGCACAGTGGATGGGTAAAACAGTCGCTGATGTCCCCGCCGCCGGGTACCGTGGTTATACGAGATTGATCCATCAACTTAGAGCTGATACGAAAGTTCACAACTAATGATATGAATTCAATAAAGGAAAATGAACACGTTAAGATCGTGAAGTTTAGTTTAATTACAGTACTTTTCAATGTTTTATGTTATTATATGTACTTGTTATATAGGTACATGTGTGTTGAGTCTTTAGACTCACTAGGTGTGATTGATGCCCGTGAGCATGATGAGGTAGAGACTGGAGGTGCCAAAGACTGAGTAAGCTGAGCTGGGAGTGCGCACGATAACTCGATGACTTTACGTTTTTCCACATATTATGTTTATGAGTCATTGATGAACATTTTTTTACACATTTTGTATATTTTTATACGTTGTGGATTTGACAGACTTTTGTGCATGGCTTTGAATTCCTTTCAAAACAGTAGACTAGGATTTTTTGTTAATTCGGAATTATTTAACTGCATTTATTTTTACTTAGTGATCGAATAACTTTTTAATACGCATGGTGGACTGTTTTTATTCGTATGTATGTGTATGAGAGTTTTCGAAATTAGTTTCAAAAAAATAAAATTCTAGTATTATTTTAGTAGCAGACGTGACAGTAATCTTGTCAAGAGTTTCATACAGAATATCCTTGACAACATTGTCAAGATTTTTTTATTCTTGTCTTCAGAGGTCCACTTATATCAGGGATTTTTTATCATTTGAATTTTTCAACAAGTAATGGCATAAATAGTATTTATTTGAATGCCTTCGATTTGATTAATGCCCCCACTGTACCAACATGGGTCTTTACAGCATGCATGTGACATCATTCACACGTACTTTGAGAAACTTCCTTGTGGTTTACATATCCCTGAATTGCCCCAAATCAATCACTCTTAACTTTGGAATTTTAAAGTTATGAGTTATCGAAAAGAAGACACACCTTGTTGATATAAGTAGTACATATCAAATCTTTTAAGTCCTCTCTCAACTGCATAGTCTCATACTGCACAATCTTGAAATCTCTTTCATTCCGGTGTGCGATCGGTCATGTTTTTCTAAGCCTAGAATCTTTCCAGGAGCTGCTTATTATCCGTGTAACCTCTTGACACCGGCGATCACCCCCGCACTCTTCAGCTCCGGACGTCACAAGCCCACCAACTTCCGCTTGTTTCATCCTAGAACCACACAGTACTAGGAGATGTCGCTTCTAATACCATTGTATGACGCCCTATATTCAACGACTGCCCATTGTACCAACACGGGTCTGATGCAATTATTCAAACACGAGAAGCAAACATGCTAAAAGCCCTCGATTAGAAGAAATAAAGAACGTTGGGTCGTCCCGATCTTTTTGAAACAAGTAAAGGTTGGTGATATTCACCTCTAAACTACAAAAGCTTGGCAACAAATATTCACAAAGATAACAACTGATCTCAAATAAACCTTCAAAGAACTCGTCTTTGACAATGCAAGTGAAGAACAATTGACAAACACCACAAAGTTACGAAACTTTGATAAGTTTGATTTGAGAAACACACAAAGGTATATACAAAACCAAGCTTTGAATTTGAGAGAAATGTTCATGAAAATATATTAAAACTCATTATTTTACAATTTCTGCATATATGTTTATAAAACATTGTTAATAATAAACTAGGTAAAAAGTCATAAAAGTCGCAAGTTAGGTTTTTCGTAAATAAAATCTGCATCGCAGTGTACTAGGGTGGGGATTTCTATCAGCTAGGGTGCGATGGTCTCGCAAATCCTGAGCAGGAGGCACGCTGCTATAACAATCCAAAAGTCAACCTACGTAAACCACATGCATGCAAATGACCTAAATTGCTTAATTATTTTATTCAGTTGAATTTAAATTCTTCATGATGCATACTATATGATTAAAAGTCTGATTGCATGATTAAATGATTAGATGACATGATTTCATTAAAACTGTAGATTTTACCCAAATATTCGATAAAAGACTTGGGAAAAGAGACTGGGGACGACCAATATAAAATAAATATTTTTTTAATTCAAGGCTTATAAATATGATTACATTTTATATAAATGATATAATACAAATTATTTTACGAGATGAGCTCGATTTTATTCGGGAAGCCGGTTTCGGGCAAATGATGGACTTTTTAAAAAGACCAAAATTATTATTTTTGAAAACTAATTTGTACAAACTTTTATTTTTCAATTAAATAGGTGTTATTGAGTCTAATTTAGCTAGGATTAGTAGTCTTAATTGCTCCTATACTCAAAGGCCCAAAACATAAGCCCATTAGCATGCAAATTAAAATATATAAAAAGAATTCTTAGGTATTTTGAGGCTCTTATCAGCTGAAATCACACACTTCACACACACCTAAGTTTCTAAAATTTGGAGAGGATAAAACAAGGAGTCTTAGTTGCTCATTCGTTCTTCTTCGCATCCCACGCCGAAAATCGTATATTCGAGCGTTCTAAAACGCAAAGGCACGTTTCTAAATTCCTTTTACTCATCATTCAATCCATATTATGCATGTTTTGTTTATTTGTGTAATGAAAAATATTGGAATTCAAAATGTTTATCGTTTTGACGAGTATTTTTAAAGTTTTTAAGATTTTACCGTGTATATGAACGTGTTATGATTTTCAACGAGTACACTGCCAACACAGGACATTTATGGGATTGAACAAGTATTGTTTAGGGACTAGACAAGGGCTGGACAAGAGCTAGAAGGGGCCGTGCATGGCTGATGGATAGAGGCTAGGGTTTTCATTGGACAAGTGTACGTAGGATTCGGATAAGGTAATAGGGGCGTTCGGATCGACCTGGGCTTGGGCAAGGGGTCATGATGGACGTGACTAAGGGCTAGGAACAGTCCTAGAATGGCTAGCTCTCAAGGGCTGCCATAGGGAAGAGTCCACAACCGCATGGACTCTTCACATACACGCTAGGTGCGATCGCGGAGGGGGTGGCTCGTGGCTTGGTTGGGATGGTCTAGGATAGTCCAGTAGGGTCTAAGGAGTAAGTTCGAGGGTAAGACAGAGGCGGGTTGTAGAGGTCAAATTCAGTACACGTAAAACTCATGTATTTTTTTAATTGTTAAATCATTTATTTAATTTTAAATTGAGTTTAGCGGGTGCATGATTTATGAAATTTCATTACTTTAAATTATTTATGTTTTTGAGATGTAGGTTAAAATATTTTCTTGAGTTTCATGTTTCAGGGGATTATTCGATGGGAGATCGAGGAAAAGAGACCAGCGACGATTTTGGAAATTTTTAAAATGTGGTATTTTATTTTAAGTTGAGTTTGGAGCATTTTAAAAGGTTTGTTTAATTTTAGCATTTTAAAGCCTAATTTAATTATTATTTGATTTTATGAGTTTCAAATTTTTAAAAATTTGTCACTTGTACATTTTATTTTAAATTAAGAAAAGTTATTTAAAGTTAGAGGAAGGTTAGTATTTTAATTATTTGTTAATTTTCAATTAAGCAAATAATTACCCCTAATTACCTTCACTAACTCACGCACACACACATTTACACACACACCCCTACACGTTAAACACAAAACACAGACATACACATTTCCTTTTAATTTTTTGGAAGAAAAATGGTTCTATAGCAAGAGCCTCTGCCCCCGTCCCCTTCAGTTTTCCAGCAAGTTTTTGTTTAGTTTCTTCAAGGAAATCGAGCCACAAATCATTCTGGATCAACCTCGCATTCGTCCCCACTTCGGTGTCGTCGTTTCGGTATTTTAAATATCAAAAGACATGTATAATCTTATGTGTCTGCATCGATCTTGTAATATTATATGTTCTTATATTTATTATACGTAAAAATTCATGTATGTTGTGAAAAATTTGAGCAAACATTTGTTGGATCGGTTTTGAAACGATTTTTGATCTGGAAACTTGAAATTTGCTGTCATTTTAAATACTACGACTTTTCGGTCGATTTTTTGGAAAAACTTTCAACACATAAAACGTAGAACGTTTTGATGCCTTTGATTTGACAGTAAATTCGTAATTTTTGGACAAGAAACGAGCAAGTTATGATCGGTTTATTTGGGAGTGCTCAAATTGTAATTTTCTGAAAATATGTTCTTGACGTGTTCTTGAAGTTTAATTGTTGCAGGTTTTGTTGGGAACCATTGGGTGATCGTTGCTGTGTTTAAGTATTGTTTGTATGATTTTGGGATGAGTTTTGATACTTCGTTTCGTGTCGATGGTCCTTGGGTTCATTAGAAGACGTAAGAAAAGCTTTGGTGTTAAATTATCGTGTTCACGGGTTGTGTTACGTTGTTTGTGATGCGTAGTTGATTTAGGGTGTTTGGTTGAGTTTGAATCAGTGCTATAGCATCCTAGGATGGGTCTTGAGGTGTTGGTTCACGGTCCGTATGATCGAGTGAGTAGGATTAATTCACAAGGGTAGGGAATTCTTTTGGTTCACAATTCAAGTAGGTACACGGACCCGTAGCTGGATTACACGGGGTCCGTGACCTTTTTTCCATCAGAATGCAAAATTCCAGAATCTACCCGTACCCGTACCCGTACCTGTGTGTCCGTGTACTCCTAAAAAAAATTAATTTTTTTAAGGACTGTTTTGTGGTTGATGTCATGATTTAGTATGATGATTAAACGAGGTCGAGTCCTGCTCGAGCAAAACTTGCACTGTGGAATCCTTAATAAAAAATATGGTTTTATATGCTCAATAATTTATCGCAAGTACACGATGTCAAGTAATAGTATAATGTACGTGAGTACGAGTATCGTTCCACTGAAGACTGTATTTGAAAATTATTATTTTCTGTTATTAAATCTGTAGCAACGAAATTTGATTGATTGTTTTAGTACTACTATGCTCGAATAAACATGCGAATAAAAAGATTCAATAATTAAATAATGAAAAATAATATCTAAAATGGTTGATTTAAAATTCAATGAGAAATGAATTTGTTGAAAATATCGGTTCACCTACCCTTCGTTAATTAATTAATTCGTTCCCTAATGATTATATGCTTCCGACAGGATTTCCTATTCAATTGAACACGCTCTCTCGAGCTATGCCAAACTAATTCTACTCAATGAAGTAATAAATGTCTTTAATTATTTATCAAGAGTGAATCGCATGTCGATCTATGAAATCTCCTAGTTTTCGCCCTACCGGACTATGACTATCGGCGCGTATCCAATTTCATATGTCTATGTAAATTGTAGATCCACAGATTATACTACTCGTTCCTATCACAAGTTATTATCTCGAACTCACTCGCAATATAACAACATGATAAAACAATAGTAAAATCAAGAATAAATCACAAATCGAAATATGAATTAACTAAATCAGAGTTCGGGGTAGGATCCCCTTAAATCCCAACAAATATTTAAGTTAAGCTACTCGAATTCATAATAGACATAAACACAACAATATTTAAAAGATAAAAACTAAATTTGACGAAAATGCGAGGAACGATGCCAGAAAATCATCGAATCTTCAACTCCAAACGCAAAGGTGCTCTCCAAAGCTTGTGACGGCTCTCCAATAAAGTCTGAATGCCCTCAAAACATACAAAGATCCATTCCATATCATCCACATCCCCAGAATAAGGTAAGGAATCGGCAAAGAACTTTTTCAAAAAATAGATGGCGCTCGGGCGGTAGAAAACTACCGCTCGAGCACCACACCTTCTGTAATTTTCTTGGGGAATGCGGTAGTTGCGCTCGGGCGGTAGAAAATTACCGCCCGAGCGCCGAGTCTTTTGTAAGTTTTCTTCTCGGAAAGTATTTCTCGCGCTCAAGCGGTAAAATATTACCGCCCGAGCGCCATCCTCTCTGGAGATCTGCTGCTCGGATTACCTCTCACGCCCGAGCGGTAGAATTTCACCGCTCGGACGCCAGCCTTTCTGTATGTTTTTCTTGGTGTTGCGACTCTGATTGTGGCACTCCCAAGAGCAGGTTGTCCACAAGTAGTATAATTCGGTGAGTCCGATATCATATCCACAGGGAAGCTAAGGTAATTACAAGTCCACTATAATGTCTTTTTGTTTTGTTTTTGTTTTTTTTTTCTTTTTAATTTTAATTGTTTGAATCTTTAATGGGTAAATTTTAATTGTTCAAATTTTAATTTAAGTAGTTGAGATTAAAGGATCCACTCTTGGTATTTTAATAAGGTTAACATTAACGAACAATATTGAAATCAACTTAATAAAATGGTTCCAATATATTAAATAATCATATTTATATTATGTTATATATTATTATCTTATAAGTATATAATATATACTAAAACTTAAAAATGTGGTCAAATATTTATTGTGCTATATATATTTGTAAACACTAAATCAAAGTTCCCACTTTAAATGGTTGGTAAAACCAAACTAACATTTAAATGGTATCAAAAAATTAATATTATGATATATTTATATATAGTAAATCAAGGTTCCCACTTTAAATGGTTGGTAATACCAAACTAACATTTAAATGGTTCCAAGAATTTAGTGTAACATATAGCAACAATAAATCAAAACTCTCACTTATAAGTAGGGTATAAAAATACTTAAAGAAATAAATATAACATAAACAATAAATAATGATTAAATAATATAAAACATAGATTCTTACCTTTTAGTAACCTTATTATCATGCAAAGAGTTTCACCTTTTCATCTCAACTTTAGGAAGTTAGCTATTCATTATTCAAAGTGTAAAACTTTGAATATGAAATTATCATGCTAATTATATTAAATGAAGAAATAAAAGAAAAATATAGAGAGAAATATTATGAACTCAAAGGTTTGTTCATAGAATGAGGGATATCTCAATACATTACAATGCACCCCTATTTATAGCCAAATTTGGGGAGACAACCACAAATAAAATATTATTTTTTTACACATAAGTCTTCATTGGTGTTCCAAGATATTATATTATATTACACATCACTTTTGAAAATTTTCTTCTCCGAATTTGCTTCTTCACATAAAAAGAAACATGTGTATAATTGAGTTGTCTAGTTGTGGTATTTTTTCAAACCATTTGACCAAGTAATTTGAGAGATATGGTCAAAATACTAGAGCATGGTAAAACTGCCACTCCTTTGGTAACTTTATTTGTTGCTTAATTTGATCCCAATTGTGAGAGTATTTTTATCTCATGCTTGCCATCAATATTTGTAGATATTAACATCAACTTTCTACAAATCCAAGAATCATCTTAATCCCATTTGCAACGCCAAGTTTGTTCTTGTTTTATCGAACCTGTAAAAAATAGTAAAAACTTGTAATTACACAATAACTTATATTTTATACAATTTATTATAAAACATATAATATTTAAACATTTAATAAAACAAAAACTATATATTTATATTATAAAACATTTAATTAATATACAATTTTTATGTTTATCACTTGGCTCACATACTTTGCTCCAATTTCGGTTTTCCGGTCATTTTACCTGCAAATTTGTCACGCACAAGTGAGAAATGATAAGATGCATATGCTTACTGTAGAACGAACAAAATGTAGATGAAATGTACGCTTGCACAATGCAAACACAAGTAAGCTAATGCAATAAAACACGTAAAAACCACACCTATCAACCCCCCTCATACTAACATTTTGCTTGCCCTCAAGCAAAAATAGGTTACAGACCACAACCAAAACATGAAACAAACACAAAGTGAAATAATTAAAATAACTAGACTGATGATGAGTAGCAAACTGACATCTCTTGCCTCTACGGGTTTGTGAACCACATCCAGTTAGTCAAAACACAACATCCATTAATACCCCTTTTCAAAACATCACAAAACATTTTTACTTTTCCAAAAAGTGTGGCCGTGTGTGCTGGGGATTTTTCTAGCTTGTGTTTCAGACAGTTTTGTCGCCAAATCAACAAGTCAATGCAAGTTTCTCTTTCTTGAGTTCTGTTTCCCTTTGGGACCAACCAGTAAACACAAAAATTGGTAGAGTTTCATAGTTAAACAACAAAATGTAGGGAGTCAATAGCCGTAAATGCTCAAATGGTTCAAAAAGATTGGGAGTACGTAGATCATTTTCACTATGCACTTGTCAGAAATTTTCTCTGACATTCCTCAACGCCTTACATCTCCATCTTTTTAGCCTTGGGATAGGATTTCATCCCTTTTAGGCTCCCCCGCACCTTACATCCCTTTTTTTTCTTTTTTCTTTTTTTTTTTTGTTTTTTTTTTTGCCGCATAGTTTTCTCATGCGTACTCCCTAGGATTGGGATATAGGGTATGTTTATTTATATGGCCTAGGGATGAATTTTTCGGTCTTATGCACGATTGGATGAAGGATTTTCCACTTTAGTTCATGCTACTGGTTAGTTACTCATTTCAACAGGTAATCATTCAAGTTCTACTCGCATCTTATGTTTCTCCAGTTCCCCTCACAGATTATTTTGAACTTAATTTTCATCGACACCACTGTCAAAATCCACTATGTGTGCATAAAAAGACCTCAATTCCCTTGGGGATTCATAATGAGTGATAAGACAAAACAACATGCAGTTCATTCAACCCACAATCATCATTGGCTGCCAATTTACTAGTTTCACCATCATCTGACACTCATGCAAGACAAATACGAAAAACTACCCCCTCATACATTGCACAAAAAGAACAAAACACAGAAGTTCACACACAAATGCAAACACAAAATAAAATTGCAAACTACATGCTAGACTGAAATAATGATACAAAATAAAAATTAAAGCAGTAAAAAAAAGACTTAAATTAAAATGCGAAGAAAGGGGAAACAGTGAACTCCCTTGATCAAGGCTCTTCCTTGTCGTGCTCCGGTGGTGGCACTCTAGCTGCATTCCCCTGCTGAAGATAGTCATACTGAAACTGGTGGGGGGGATGAACGGTGGACGTGGTGGTATGGTCCTTGGATCTACGCCCCCGTGGATGAGCATAGTGCGCATCATGGAGTCGAGATGGGAAAGATGTGCCGTGACTTTGGTGTTGACCTGCTCCTGGTGAGCCATGAAGGCAAGACTCTCGTCCATTTTTTTTTCTGAATGCGTCTGCAAGGCTGTGAGCGACGAGGTACGGCGGCGTTTGATCCTCATGCTTCATCCTCCTGAGTGGAGAAGTCTACATGTCGTTTCGCCCTCTTCCACCACTAGTCATCCACACAAATGGGCTTCATTGATTGTAGCCACTCCTCGTCGTCCCGGAAAATAATCCCCCCCTGGGCACACAACTCGGATATGATGGTAGGAAAATAGAGGCCGATGTGGCTGTTATTTATGCTCATCATAACTTGAGAGTGTAGGAGTTTGCCCACGTTGATGGCATAGTTCCGAGATAACGCAAAGAGTACCACCGCCCGCTCTTTTTGCACCTCACTTTTGTGGGAGACTGGCATCATCCTTCTGGCCAAAAATAAATACCACAGGCCAATATCGGCTTGCAAATATTTTTCATCAAAGTAGCTCGGGGGTCCCCCTAATGGTTTCCAGGTCGCCCTTGGAAGGCACAAAGTCTCGATGATCATCGTGTAATTAGGGTCATCAACTAAGGCCTCAAATTCAAAGTCGTCAACGTCGGTCGTTTCTAATAGAGAGTTAATCGTGAAGGAATCAAACGGCACGAGCCGACCTCTAACAAACGCTTTACCATGAGTTCGTTCACCAGCATTAGCATATAATTCCCTAAATACAGACACCATTGCCGCCTTAGGTTGCTTGCCAAATTTTACCCATCCTCGTCTCTCTAATTCCCCAAGAATCTCTAAGTGTCTATCCTCAAATAGACGACGAAATCCCCTTTCAGCAATGGGGTTTCTATGCACCTTAGCATGCTCAAATGGAGCCCGTGCTGACTCATTCACAATACATGTTCTATCAAAAGACGAAGACGAAGAGGAATCGGGATTACCTTTCAATTTCTTGGGTGCCATAGTGGTGTTGATGGAGGTGGTGGATGATTTGTAGAAGGTGAGTCTTGATTCCCAATGAAGAGGAGTAGCCAAGCCACCTGAATCTTGATTGTTGGGAGTGGATTTGTTGCAAAAATCCAAAGGGAGGTAAGTTAGAGTTAGGGATTTCGGGAGAAGATTTCACAGATGAAAATGGGGAAAGGGGATCTGCGCTTTTTTAATTGTAGTCGCGCTCGAGCGGTAGAAAAGTACTGCTCGATTGCCGAGCTCTCTAGAAATTTGTTTCTAAATAAGTGTTCGCGCTCAGCGGTGGAAAATTACCGCTCGAGCACCGAGCTCTCTGGAATATGTTTCTAAAATAAGTGTCACGCTCGAGCGGTAGAAATTACCGCCCGAGCTCCGAGCTCTCTGGAAAATTGTCCCCGCATTTTATTTTATTTATTTTTTATTTTATTTTTTAAAAATATGAAAACAAAACAATAAAAATAAATAAAACATAACTAACATAACCAAAATATCGAATTAAATGCAATATAAGAGAAAGAGTGGTAGTTCTCAATTTATAGTCGAGAGCTTGATTGTCGGTCAGTTTTAGTTCGGATTGTCTTGGAATCGGATGATTCCAAGTTGTGGCTCAGCTGTGCCACCCATGTAGTGCTTCAGTCACTGGGCATTGACCGTAAATGTCTCATCCTTGCCATGTTGCAATTCACTTGCTCCCGATGGGTAAATTTTGGAAATCACGAATGGACCAGACCATTGTGACTTCAATTTTCCGGGAAACAGTCGCAATCGGGAGTTGTAGAGCAGGACGTTTTCACCTTCCTTGAATTCCCTCTCGAAGATCCGCTTGTCATGAGCCTTCTTTGTTTTCTCCTTGTATGACAGTGCGAGATCATATGCCAGGTTCCGGAATTCCTCGAACTGATCCAGTTGCAGCAGACGTCGTTCACCTGCAGCAGTACAGTTAAAGTTTAATGCTTTTGTGGCCCAGTATGCTCGATACTCTAATTCTACAGGTAAGTGACATGCTTTACCAAACAACAAACTATATGGTGTATTGCCTATAGGTGTTTTAAAAGCAGTCATATATGCCCAAAGAGCATCATATAACTTCATAGACCAGTCCTTCCGACTTACACCTACCACTTTCTCTAAAATTCGCTTTATTTCTCGGTTCGACACTTCCACTTGACCACCCGTTTGTGGGTGATATGGGGTAGAGATATTGTGTGTGGTATCGTATTTGCTCAAAAACTTTCAAATAATTTGTTGCAAAAATGGTTGCCACCATCACTAATGATTGCTCTTGGTGTCCCAAACCTGTTAAAAATATTTTTCTTTAAAAATTTCAGGACCACTTGAGCATCATTAGTGGCATACGCTTTTGCCTCTACCCACTTAGACACATAATCAACCGCAACCAAGATATATTTTTTCGTGAACGAACTGGGAAACAGTCCCATGAAATCTATCCCTCATACATCAAAAACCTCACACTCAAGAATATTATTTAATGGCATTTCATGACGGTTATAGATGTTACCTGACCGCTGGCATTTATCACAGGCTAGCACATAAGAACGAGCATCTTTAAATAAAGTTGGCCAATAAAAGCCACATTCAAGTACCTTTGATTTCGTCCTTGTTGGTCCAAAATGACCACCTACCTCACGGTCATGGCAATGGTTGAGAATTTCACAAAACTCTTCCTATGCAACACACCTTCTTATCATGACATCTGCACAAATCTTGAACAAAAATGATTCCTCCCAAAAATAATACTTCACGTCAGGAAAAAAAAAATTTGTTGGTGGTAGATTTTGTGGAGGTGTGCCCGTGACAAGAAAGTTATCAAAATTTGCATACCAATGACAATGTTTAATCTCAAACAGTTGCTCATCAGGAAACCAATCATCAATAGCATGATCTACACTGTCATTATTAATAAGCTCTAGTCTAGACAAATGGTCCGCCACCACATTTTCCACACTTTTTTATCCTTTATTTCGAGGTCAAACTCATGGAGAAGTAATATCCACCTAAGAAATCAGTGGTTTGGCCTCTTTCTTAGCCAGCAAATATTTGAGGGCAGAGTGGTCAGTAAACACAATTACTTTCGACAAAACAAGGTATGAATGGAACTTGTCAAGTGCAAATACTACCGCAAGTAACTCTTTTTCAGTGGTGGCATAATTTAATTGTGCTTCATCTAGAGTCTTACTTGCATAGCACATAGTGTGAAATACCTTGTTCCGCCTTTGGCCGAGGACGGCACCAACTGCAGTATCACTGGCATCGCACATGACCACGAAGGGTAGATCCCAATCAGGTGCCACCAAGACATGAGCAGTCACCAAGTGCTCCTTCAACTCCTCATATGCCTGTACACATTTAGAATTAAAATCAAAAGGCATATCTTTCATAAGTAAGGAAGATAGAGGTTTGGCAATTTTAGAAAAATCTCTGACAAAACGCCGATAGAAACCGGCATGGCCTATAAAACTTCTAACTCCCTTTATGGATGTCGGAGGTGGTAAGTTCTTGATAACTTCAACTTTTGCCTTATCCACCTCTATTCCATTCTCTGAAATCTTATGCCCTAGGACAATTCCCTCTTGTACCATGAAGTGGCACATCTCCCAATTAACCAGGTTCGTCTCCTCGCACCTCCCCAAAACGGATCTTAAATTATGCAAACACTCATCAAACGTTGCACCAAAGATAGAAAAGTCATCCATAAATATTTCAAGAAAGGTTTCAATCATATCATGGAATATAGCAGTCATGCAGCGCTGAAATGTGGCAGGTGCATTACAAAGACCAAAAGGCATACGGCGAAAAGCAAAGGTTCCATAAGGACAAGTGAAAGTGATTTTCTCTTGGTCCTCAGGTGCAATCGTGATTTGATTATACCCCGAATACCCATCTAGAAAACAATAAAACTTATGCCCCACTAGTCTCTCCAACATTTGATCAATAAAGGGAAGGGGAAAGTGGTCCTTATGGGTGGCATCATTCAACTTCCTATAGTCAATACACACTCTCCACCCTGTAACAGTTCGTGGAATAAGTTCATTCTTTTCATTAGTGATAACCGTAATCCCACCTTTCTTAGGCACACATTGAACATGACTCACCAATGCACTATCTGAAATAGGATAGATAATACCCGAATCAAGAAGCTTAATAGTTTCAGCCTTCACTACCTCTTGCATCTTTGGATTGAGTCGTCTTTGAGGTTGTACGAGGGGTGAGTACTTTTCTTCCATCAAGATTTTGTGCATGCAGATCGATGGACTGATTCCCTTTATTCTGCTACCTTCCAGGCGAATGCCTTTTTGTGCTATTTGAGAACTTGCAACAATCTTTCCTCCATAGCATCTGTCAAATCAGCAGAAATAATGACAGGTAAAATGTTGATCTCACCTAGGTATACGTACTTTAGGTGCGGAGGCAAGGGTTTGAGCTCAAGATTTGGTGGTTCCTCGATGCTTGACTTTGGAGGGGTCAAATATCTGCGCTCTCCTAAATCTTCCAGTCTCATCCTCATTGACTTCCTCCACGGATGGTTGGCATTAAAGTATGCCACTATTTCAGCTTTTTATTCATCCAAGTCGTCATCCTCCAATTCAGTTGTGAGTGTGGCTTCCAATGGGTCTTTCATGCCATCCTGTACAAAATTACACATAAAAATCCACAGCATCAATTCTAAAACAATTATCGGTCTGCAGTGTGTGCTTAAGAGCAGTAAAGACGTCAAAAGTAATTTCTTCATTGCCCATTCTTAATCTCAACTTCCCTTCTTGAACATCAATCAGGGCCTTGCCAGTCTCAAGGAATGGTCTCCCCAAAATCAAGGGCATCTCCACGTCTTCCTTCATGTCAAGTACTACAAAATCTGCAGGAAATATGAATTTGTCCACCTTTACCAAGACGTACTCTATGACTCCTCGCGGGTATTTGACAGATTTGTCTGCTAGTTGCAAGGACATCCTTATTGGCTTAGGTTCTCTTAATCCGAGTTTCATAAATACAGATAACGGCATAAGATCTATACTTCCTCCAAGATCACACAAGGCTTTACGAAAAACAATATCACCAATCACGCAAGGAATAGAAAAACTCCCTGGGTCTTTTAGTTTTGGTAGTATCTTGTTTTGTACCAATGCAGAGCAGTTCTCAGTCAAGTTTACCGTCATGTGATCCTCCAACTTCTGCTTGTTAGCTAAAATGTCTTTCAGGACTTTAGCATAGCTCGGCATTTGCATCAGAGCATCAGCAAAATGAATATTCATGTGCAATTTTTTGAATACCTCTAAGAACTTACCGAATTGCACATCCAATTTCGCCTTTTTTAATGCTGCAGGGAAAGGTGGGGGAATTGCAATTGTAGATTGTGCAGTGGGTGCGGTTGTAGATTTATAAGATTTATATGCAGATGTGTCAACTGCTCCCTCTCGTTGATCTTCTTTTTCAAGCGCTTTTCCGCTCCTTAACACTATGGCTTTCACTTGCTCTTTCGGGTTGGTTTCCGTGTTGATTGGCAAGGTGCCTGGTTCTCTGCTTGTGATCATTTTAGCCAATTGACCTATCTGATTCTCCAAGCCCTTTATTGATGCATCATGGTTTTGCAGTCTAGTCTCAGTGGCTGAAATGAACTTAGACATCATTTGCTCCAAACTAGATTTCTCATCTCGAGGTTCATGTCGATACATCGGTAGCTTACTGTACTGTTGTCCTCCTTGTGGTCGAGTCTGACTGCCTTGACCACCCCATGAGAAGTTGGGGTGTTGTCTCCATCCAGGATGGTATGTATTTGAATAAGGATCATTTCTCGGACGGTTTTGAACCCCCACTTGATTCAGCGGTGCCTCTTCGTTCACATAGAAAGGACCACTGTCTTGACAGTCCTTAACATAGTGCTCTCCTCCGCATATTTCACAAAATATCTCTTGCAGGCGCATTGTTGTATCGTTTACATTCATGCTTGTCTATTTTCCTGTTAAGTGCTTCTAATTGTGCAGTGACAGCTGAAAAATCAGTTACCTGATGTACTTCTGCATTCCTTCGCTGAGTGTTCCTCTCAAATTGAGGGTGATAGCTGCTAGCAGCCATCTCCTCCAGTAACTCGTATTCTTCCTTGGCCGTTTTCCTCAACAGATTTCCACAGGCCGCAGCATCTATCATGGTACGGTTAGAGGAAATTAACCCATAGTAAAAAGTTTGGACAACTAACCCAAGAGGTAACTCATGGTGTTGGCATCTTCGCAATAAATCTTTGTAGCGTTCCCAAGCCTTATAGAGTGACTCCTGCTCAAATTGAGAGAAGCTGGTTATGTCCGCTCGCAGCTTCATGGATTTTGATGGAGGAAAGTATTTCAAGAGGAATGCCTTGGCCATATCTTCCCAAGTTGTGATTGAATCTACAGGCAAGCAATTCAACCACGATTTATCTTTATCACCCAAAGAGAACGGAGATAAACGTAGTCTAACAGCATCATCTGAAACTCCATTAAATTAAAAGTATCGCAAATTTCTAAGAAGTCGGCGATGTGAGTGTCCGGATTATCTAGCGCATTTCCCCCAAATTGAACAGTGTTCTGGATCATTTGAATTATGGCTGGCTTGATCTCAAACTGGTTTGCCCGGACGGTTGGTTGCATATGTTTGGACGCGCTCCATCAAGCGACGGTTGCGCATACTCAAGCATGGGTATGCGCCTTTGCTCTTCGACCCTTAGATCTTCGTGATGCTCCACCTTGCGCTCGTTCCTGTTCATTATGTCTCTAAGCCTTTGCTGTTGTCGTCTCCTGCGTAAGGTTCTTTAAATCTCGGGATCGAATATCTCTAATTCAGAATCTAGAGACCTTGGCATGCACAAGAGAGATACATGTGAAGAAATCGAAGGTGTCAAACAAAGTAAAGTAGAGAATGCTAAAGTAAATAATTGAAAATAAAATTGTAGATTAACAGTCCCCGACAACGGCGCCAAAAACTTGATCGAGCAAAACTTGAACTGTGGAATCCTTAATAAAAATATGGTTTTATATGCTCAATAATTTATCGCAAGTGCACGGTGTCAAGTAATAGTATAATGTACGTGAGTACGAGTATCATTCCACTGAATACTGTATTTGACATTATTATATTCAGTTATTAAATCTTTAGCAACAAAATTTGACTGATTGTTTTAGTACTACTATGCTCGAATAAACATGCGAATAAAAAGATTCAATAATTAAATAATGAAATATAATATCTAAAATGGTTGATTTAAAATTCAATGAGAAATGAATTTTTGGGGAATATCGGTTCACCTACCCCTCTTTAATTAATTAATTCGTTCGATAATGATTATATGCTTCCGACAGGATTTCCTATTCAATTGAACACACTCTCTCGAGCTATGCCAAACTAATTCTACTCAATGAAGTAATTAAATGTCTTTAATTATTTATCAACAGTATCGCATGTCGTTCTATGAAATCCCCTAGTTTTCGCCCTACCGGACTATGATTATCGGCACATATCCAATTTCATATGTCAATGTAAATTGTAGATCCACGGATTATACTACTCGTTCCTATCACAATTTATTCTCTCGAACTCACTCGCAATATAAAAACGTTGTTAAAGTTAGCTACGCTATAACAACACGATAAAACAATAGTAAAATCAAGAATAAATCACAAATCAAAATATGAATTAACTAAATCAGAGTTCGGGTTAGGATCTCCTTAAATCCAAAAAAATATTTAAGTTTAGCTTATCGAATTCATAATAGACATAAACACAACAATGTTTGTGGCGACTCTCCAAAAATCTTCGAATCTTCAACTCCAAGCGCAAAGGTGCTCTTCAAAGCTTGTGGCGACTCTCCAATAAAGTCTGAATGCCCTCAAAACGTCCAAAGATCCATTTCATATCATCCACATCCCCAGAATAAGGTAAGGAATCGGCAAATAACTTTTTCCAAAAATAGGTGGCGTTCGGGCGGTAGAAAATTACTGCTCGAGCACCACACCTTATGGAATTTTCTTGGGGAATGCCGCAGTCGCGCTCGGGCGGTAGAAAATTACCGCCCGAGCGCCTAGTCTTCTGTAAGTTTTCTTCTCGGAAAGCATTTCTCATGCTCGAGCAGTAAAATATTACCGCCCGAGCGCCATCCTCTCTGGAGATCTGCTGCTCGGATCACCTCTCGGGCCCGAGCGGTAGAATTTCACCGCACGGGCGTCAGCCTTTCTGTATGTTTTTCTTGGCTCGCATACTTTGCTCCAATTTCGGTTTTCCGGTCATTTTACCTGGAAATTTGTCACGCACAAGTGAGAAATGATAAGATAAGATGCATATGCTTACTCTAAAACGAACAAAATGTAGATGAAATGTACGCATGCACAATGCAAACACGGATAAATTAATGCAATAAGACACGTAAAAACCACAACTATCAAGTCCCGAGATATTTAGAACGTCATAAGGAAATTTGTCATTTTTGGGTCTGAGCATGACTAATACGTCTAAGTTATGAAAGATAAGTGTTTGTGCAGCAGTGGTCCCAAGCGAGATCCAACAAATCCCTCAACGCCAAGTAAGTATGTTCGACGTGCAGAAGAAAATATTTTTATGTTTTTGAGGTATGCTAAATGTCTTGTGACCAAATTATGAACGGGTTTGGAAGTCGGTGAACGTAGCCGAGGACCTCTCCACCCTGGTAAAGCATGACTGGGTTTAGATCAGGATTGGAAAGTGGTAAAGCATGACCAGAGACCAATCCACCCGGTAAAGCATGACCAGAGACCAATCCACCCGGTAAAGCATGACCGGGGATCTCATGTATGTGGTAGTTGATTTTCCCTGTCAGCCCAGTACTGTGCTTTAGTCTGATCAGGCGCAATTATGTATGGGTCACTTGCTTTGAAACATATGCAAAATGATGAAGTTTATGTATGTTCAAGTATGTATGATGCAAGCATGTTTAAGAAAAGTTTTACGTTGATGGCACGTCTATGTTATGTATGTATGTTCAAGCTTATATATGAATGTTTCAAGTATGTATGCTCTATTTTAAAGATGTATGTGGTTTTATTACGTATTACTTGTTATTTCAAGTTTATACATGTTGAGTCTTTAGACTTACTAGACTTGATCGATGCAGGTGAGGATGACTTTGAGGAGACGAGGGGTGGGGACCAATGAGCTGGCTTAGACTGCGCAGGAGGCTAAACCCAAGTACTGCCCATGTTTTTATGAATACTTTTATGCAAGTTGTTTCAAATACTCTGAATTTCATGAAGTGGTTTATGATATTTAAACGACTATTACTTTTGGCAAACTTGGTTGTGGTTGTTTTTATTGCAAATGTTTTTAGACGAGCAAGTTATTTTAAGGAAAATTTGAAGGTTTATTTTGCATTTAAGAAATATTTAATTTTTTCGCAAATTTTAAATAGTTTAAAAGTACGGTAGGTGTTCTTGTAAAGAGTTATACCTAATGCCATTTGCGAGAAGCTCACGAAGACGCACCTCAACTCTGTAAGTTTTAAAGTTTTAAATTATTTCATGTAGTAAGAATGAAGTCATTATTTCAGCAATTACATGTTTGAAGTTCATATTACGTGCATCTTATGATATTGATATGATGTTCATGCATATTAGGTTTGTGTGTTAGGAAATTTTGGAACAGTATGTCTCCCAGACATTTGGTTGCACGTAAAGTAGGTGAAGAGGACAGATAAGCTCAGGATGGGGAGAGAGTCACTTCTCCTCGTCCACCCCCAGATATGCAGGCTCAGATGCTTGCAAGGATAAACAGTTCTTCGCACAGTTTGCGAGGAACCAGACTGCAGTAGACACAGGGGCGAGGCCCAGACCAGAGGCAGTCTATGAGAGGTTTAAGAGGATGGATCTGAAGGAGTTCTCGGGGACTACTGACCCGATGATAGTTGAAGGCATCGAAGTCATTTTTGCATTTATAGGGCTGCAGGATGCAGATAGGGTCAGATGCGCCACCTTCCTACTGACAGGAGACGCGAGATTGTGGTGGGAGAGCGCTTCTGTATCGTTAAATTTGCAGACCCTTACTTGGGACGGTTTCAAGGAGGTTTTCTGTAGAACCCGCTAAATCAGACTACGTATAAGCCATGCATAATTTCTAATATTTAAATTAAAAATGATTTCTTTTTTTAAGGCATTTTAAAGTTATTTAGTCTTGATTATTTATTTTAAATCGGATGAGTATAGTTTTATCTTTTCAGTTAAATAAGCGAGGTCGGACTGGAGTTGGCGTAATGAGATAAATTTTAATAATGAGAAAATATTCCTAAATTTAATTTAAGATAAAGAATAAGTTATTTTAATGAAAAATAATGTTTAGGGGATTTGTTTAATTAATTGAAGTTAGTAGTAAATAAGTTCCTTTATGTCCAATAATTTAATTAAAAGCCTGAATTAAAATATGTGACCAATTGGGAAAAGTTAATCTAGGCTTATTTTATTAATAAACTATAACTTAACATGTTAGTTATTTAATTTAAGGAATTGGCCATGCATGCAAAATAATTACTATCCTAAACTAATTAATTATTTAATTCACTAAAATACTTAATGGGTAGATAAAACTTTAAATATTTAAAATACAATATTTAAGCAATATCCTACCCCATTTTGAAAGAAGAATTCGGCCACCTCATGAAAGATTTGATATTATTTGGCAACTCAACACTTGATTCATTTCCTTACTCTTTTCTTGTAGATAATTCCCCCACCTTTTAATCACCAATAATTAAACATTTAAGCAATATTCAGACCTTGTACCTAGACTAATAATCGGCCATTCACCCCTCAACTATCCCTCAAAACCTTTGATATCATAGCAACTTCCTTATCTCTCAAACTCTAGATAGAAAGATTTGATCTTGCTAGTTAATCCCCATTCATTTTGCAAATCCCTCATTCATTCCCTAACCTTCCTCCCTCCTCATTCCACCGAAAATATCAGTAGAAAAACCTCTCAAAAATTGTGAGAGCCTATGGCCTTGGACTGGAAAGTACCTCATTGAGTTAAGAAGGTCATGTTTTTGGCCGTTCGTGATTTGGTTAAGTTTAGAGGTTGTACGAGAATTTATGGTGCGATGTGCCAAAGTGACTCTCGAAAGAGCGTTTCATGATTTTGGCCTCCATGCACAATTTTCGTGTATTACAGCCCTTGGTATTTATTTTCTATCATTTTAGGTGTATTTTAATCATGACTAAATGATGGTTCGATGTTGGTTCGGGTTAGTACGGAGTCATGGATATAAATTAATTTGTTGGTCTAGTTGGCCCCGTTTTTGGGTTCAATTACGAAGTTTTGGTCAAGTTAAGTTATTTGCATGTTCTTATGTGAGCCTGAGAACGATCCAACTCAATTGGTAAAATAAAACAGGATAATAATTATATTACGTGCATAAAATATAAAAGTTTATTTTTGAGATATATGTGATATGTCTTGTGGCCACTTCACGCTCATGGGATTGCAGCTTATGGGATTATTACTTCACCCGGTGACTCACGACCGGTTCATGTTCATGTATGGGTACGGATATCCAGTCCAAGGGCTGTAATGATCTCTACCGCCCAGTATATTGTGGTTTAGTCTGATCAGACGGTTCGGTTTATGTTATGGGCCACTTGCGTAGAACATTATCTGAACAGAAAATTATGATATGCTATTTTATGACAGGGCTCTATTGAGCAAACATTTTACGTACGATTTTCAGTTATGCACGTATTTATAATTATTCACGACATGATATTTTTACGTTACACCAGACTTACGATATATTTACTTGTTATTCATGATATATGCATTCTGAGTCTTTAGACTCGCTAGACTTGATTGTTGTAGGTACTGATGAGGTCGGGGCCGAGGGCGTGGACCAATGAGCTAGCTTGGGTCGGCAGTAGTAGGAACCCGAGGACCTTATTTTTAGCACTTACTATTTTTATCCCAAACTCAGTTTTTTATTTTGTTGAATTATTTTAAGTTGTTGTTTTGAATACATTATTTACTTCTGTTGTTACTTTAAACATTTAAACTTTTATCAGTTTATTTTATGAATGAGACAAGTTATTTACTTTTAAAGAAAAATTGTAAATTATTCCGCAAATTTTCAAATACGAAATACGGGCCTCTACAGTTGGTATCAGAGCCTATGTTCTTGTAAAGGGTTGTACTACTACTGATCTCGAGAAGCTCACGAAGTCACGTCTTCGGTCTGTAAGTTTTATGTTTACGCATTTCTTTTAAAGCATGAAATATTTTAACATGTTTTCATGAAATGATTTATGTATAGATTATGATTATGCAGTATTTATTTAAATTTAAAGAAATAATAGAAATTATGCATGTTGGTTACGTATGGGTTATGTATGGAACAGTATGCCTCGTAGACGCATTCTTGAGGGCACAAGAGATGATGAGGCTCGCCAGGAGGACGGTGAGAATCAGAGGCAGGAGAGAGATTTACCACCTCTACCTCCATCGGACATGAACGCTCAGATGCTAGCCGGTATGATGCAGTTCTTCGCGTAGTTTGCGGAGAACAATGCTGGGGTAGCCAGGCCGACGGGGCCTGAGGCTACCTATGAGCGGTTCATGAAGATGAGGCCGAAGGAGTTCTCAGGGACGATAGATCCCATGATTGCTGAGGGCTGGATTAAGTCCATCGAGGTTATCTTCGAGTTCATGGGGCTTGGAGATGAGGACCGAGTTTGTTGTGAGACCTATCTGTTTGGAGGAGACGCTCGCCTATGATGGGAATGAGCATCTGTAGCCTTGAATGTGGCTACTCTGAGCTGGACGCGCTTTACAGAGGTATTCTACTCTAAATATTTTACTGAAGAGGTTTGTGCCAGGTTGACTAGGGAGTTCATGACCCTGAGGCAGGGAGATATGACTGTTATGGAGTTCATCCGTAAGTTTGAGAGGAGTTGCCATTTTTTGCCCCTAATTGCCAATAATGCTGAAGCCAAGTTGAGAAAGTTTCTGGATGTTCTACGGCCGATTTTGCGCCGTGATGTTAGCGTGGCTGGCCCTACTATCTATGTCTTCGCTGTCTCCAGAGCTCTAGTTGCAGAGCAGGATCTGATTGACATTGAGAGAGATCGCCAGGGCAAGCAATCAGTCCAAGTGCCACACCGCCCTCCTCCTCAGCAGCAGCCCAGAGTAAGATGCCTTTCCACGACCCACCTAGAAACAGAGGACAGCAGCAGCAGCGGGGATGTGCAGTCCCGAGGACTTTTGAGCACCCAGTCTGTCCTAGGTGCACACGCCGCCATGCTGGAGCGTGTATGTATGGTTCAGGGAAGTGTTACAGGTGTGGTAGTCTAGACCACTTGCTGCAGCAATGCCAGCAGGGGAGTCTGCCTACCCAAAGCAGAGTCTTTGCTCTCCATGCAGAGGAGACGAACCCGGAGATCATGCTCATGACAGGTACCTTTAAGCTTTAAGTTTGTATTTGAGAATTTATGTTTTGGGGTTGAGATTTTGAACTTAGAAATTGTCATAGGATTGCATGTAACCAGAAATCTTCTTGAAAATTTTACGGGAATTTAAATTTTTCTTTTAAATAATGGAGTGCCTCATTCTCCAATATCTAAAAAATTTTTACGTTCAAAATCCCGGAAGATATCTTGCTTATATTCAGACTGATAATTTTGTAAAATAAAACGCAGTGCTGAAAGCCTTTCTGTATTTGAGCTAATGTCAGCTCTCGTCCTGACACATCAGTACCGCAACAATCAAGTCTAGTGAGTCTTTAGACTCACTAGACTTGATTGTTGCAGGTACTGATGATGTTGGGACCGAGGGCGGGGACCAGTGAGCTAGCTTGGGTCGGCAGTAGTGGCACCCGAGGACCTCAGTTTCAGCACCTGCCATTTTATTTTTAATGCTCAAACATTTTATCTCTTGTTGAATTATTTTAAATTGTTACTTTGCAAACATTAAATTCTTCCGCTGCTATTTTTAAACATTAAACATTATTTAAAAGTTTATTTTATGAATTTGATACTTCACTTAGTTTAAAAGAAAATTTTTAAATTTCCGCAAATTTTCAAGTAAGTATTTTCGGGCCTTTACAGTTGGTATCAGAGCCTATGTTCTTGTAAAGGGTTACACTACTACTGACCGCGAGAAGCTTACGAAGTCACGTCTTCGGTCTGTAAGTTTTATATTTCAGCATTTTATTTAAAGCATGAATTATTTTGACAGCATGCTTCCATGAAATAGTTTACGATCAGATTTTCAGTTTTTCAGTGTTCGTTTGAAAATAAATTATGGAATTATGCACGTTGGTTACGTTTGGAATTGGACATATCTAAGAATCCGAATATTGGGCTTTAGGAGAAATTGAAAATGATTTGACTATATTCAGTAGTACTGATGCCCCCTTGTGAGTCATAAGTTAATCTTGAAAATTATGAATGCTTTTGAGAGAAGAAATTATCGATGGTTCTTGGTTGCTAGTCGAGTAAATTTTTGAGGATTTTTATTTAAGCAATAGCAATTTGAAGACTACGACAATCTTTAGGATAATAAATGTACAATTTGGAGAACTGTAAGGGTCAGATTGCAATTTTCAAAAATTTTAAGGAGTAAATGCGAACTTTTGAGGAACACTTGGGATTTTAAGTATTTATAGAAATGTAAGACGTGTTATGGGAATTAATTTTGGGTTTAATAAACTTAAGGCTACTGAGCCTTATGATACAGGAAATCTATAAAATGAAATTGGGAATACTGAGGACTCATGGGTAATTGTGGAATTTCGAGATTTAATGAAAAATTGGATGATAGGAATTTTCGGTTATTTAGGCTCGAAGGAAATATAGAATATTTAGATATTTTAGTTATACTGTTATAATGAATGGTAATCAAGAACATTGTAGGATGAATCAATCTTAGGCGTAAAAATTTAAGCGTTAGTGAATAATGTTGTGGCAAATTAAGAAATTTAAAGTGATGACGATTTAAGGTAAATTTGATCGGTTAGTTAAGGTTATAAGAATAAACATTGAGTTAGTAAATTTTTGGGAACGTAAGTTGATGTGTCACAAGTTTTAGTGATCATGATCTTAACAGTTAAGATTATACCTTGTGAGAATTTAGAATTTTTCAAAGTTGGGTACAATGAGGGTTAGTTTAATTGATAGACGCACGTAAGAGGTGAGGTAGACACCTTGTCTTGAGAAATTTTGGAAGTCATTAACAAACTTGGGACTAAAAGGATATGTGTATTGGAATTATCTTATTCAAAGCTATTTGGATTAGGTAAATATGAATTTCAAATTTATGGGATAATTGTTCATATGGAAATTTTGAGTGAAATAAAAACAAAAGGGAATTAGTTGTGTTCAATATAAGTTATCAATTGATGAATATGAGGATTTTTTTTTTATCAAGTAAGGAATCTAAAAGCTTGATATGGGGATTCTAGAGTTCTATGGGTTATAAGTGAAATTGATTTATTAAAGTTAGTCTAATGCTACCATGGGCTAACCTATTAAGTTTATATGCTAGAATTAAGTAAGCATTAAGGACACATAAGAATGAGACACTTGTTCCAATGAGGAAGTTCAGAGTCCTAGGCCTCAACTAGATTGAAACTGGGAAGAGGATAGTTGAGCAGGTAATTGATGCGAGAAGTGTTATTATTAAGGTAGAAGATCGATGTTGTATAATTGGGTTTATGAATTAACGTTACTCGAGGTATAAGAAATTGCAACGATTTCACACCCGGGATGCACTTGTAAATAATATGTTACGTAAGCTTAGTGCCGTAAGATAAAGATTCGATTCCAAGATTTTAGGCTAATACTACTATGAGGTTGAAATAAGGTGTAACCTTTAAGCGTTCTATTGAGAATAGTAGTCGATCAGTAAATTTTGGTGCTAAGATGTCCTAAGTCGAATTGCATGAATGCCAATACTTGGACTTAAAGCTTTAACGTATCTTGAGTTCAATAAAGTTAAGAAAGGATGTTGTTAAGATTTCAATATTGGAATATAATACGTCCATGAACATCTTGGGTATATTATAAAGAAAGTAAAGTGCGTTAAATTTGGACATCCATCTCTAGTATGAGGAATTGCGGGATAAGTCAAAATTCGGGGCTATCGTTGAATAGAACTAAGTCACCATAAGTTGTTTTAAGTTGCGATTCACTAACGAGGATTTTGTAGACAAATTTATTTAGGATTGAGGAGACATAAGGACAGCTTAATATTTATCTTATCAGAGTAGCGCATCGGAAGCGTGGATTATTAGGATTCTAGAATTAAGAGTCTAAACTTTTGTTTATCAAGGATAAGCGAATTTCGAGGACGAAATTTCTTTTAAGGGGGGAAGGATTGTAGAACCCGTAAATTGGACTGCGTATAAGTCATGCATAATTCCTAGGATTTAAATTAAAATGATTTTTTTCATTGCATGAGTATTTAATTGCTTTTCTTTAAATTTATTTATTTTACGCAGTAGTTTAATCGTCATCGTTTCAGTATATAAGTGAGGCCGGACTGGAGATGGAGTATTGAGATAAATTAATAAAGTCATATTTAATTATTTTATGCATTTTATGCATAATTCATGCATGATAGGATTTGCTTCACGAAATTTTAAAAGTTCGTGCATTAGAATTTTAAGTTGCATTTCACGTTCGAGCGAGGATCGGAGACCGGAAAATTTCCAGGAAAATTATTTATTACATGATTTGTTTTATAAATTAAGTTAAATCATTTTTAAGAGTATTTTTCAAAAAAGTGTATTTTTGGGGTATTTTTACCCGCATGACTTTATTTTTAACGGTACGCAAATTTTATCGAATCGGGGAACTTTTTAATGGTTCGGCTAATATTTTTAAAATCTTTTCAACTTGATATATTTTTTGGGAGTGGGTTCGAGCTTAATGGGCCCTAAATTCATTTTATTCCCTTTTTAATCCAACCCTTGGCCCATTAACATTTTTCCTAACTATATAATTAGCACCTAAGCAACTAATTAACCTAAACCTAAACTCCACTAGCAGCCGTCACCCCCCACCTATTCTGAATTCAGTGCCTCGGTCTCGGAAGAGAGCACCGACTGGAGGCCACGCTTGGCTTGTGATTTCAAGAGGGAAAACCTTCGGCTCCCTCACCTTCTTCTTGAGCATCCACGCATCCAAGGCACGCATTTGTACCTTTCTTCATGCATCCTACACGTTATACATGCTGTTATGTTTGTTTGTTTGTATAAGTCTCGATCCAGCAGGTAACAAAGTAAGGCTTCGGTTTCGGTTCATCCTTGCATTGTATTTTTTTTTCTTCCAACTCACGTTTGTTTGATGTTGCTGCGAGGGGGCTGTAGAATTGCTGTCATGGGGAGTCTGAATCACGTGAGTCAGTAAGGGAATAAGGCTGGAGTTGGTTTTGGGTTCAAACTTGGGTAGATCGGGCATGATGTCCCACTTGGGTTCGGTTTTGGAGAAGGGTGTGTGCAAGGGACAAACCAACAGTGAAAGGGCTTAACCGTGCCATGAATAAGACCTTGATGGGTCTGAGATAGATCCTGAAAGGTCTCGGCACCCGCTGGAACAACCCCAAGCACGAACCGTGAGGTGTAGTGAAGAGAGTCACGGCGGTACTCCATGGTGCTTAGCGGTCGTGGGCTTTGTGTAGCCTGCATGGGGGTGGAGTCGTGTGTCTAGTGTGTCAAGTAGGGTCCCAAGGTGGTCAAGGAGAGATCGGTTTGTGGCTGGGGCGTTGAGTTTGGGTGGTGGTTTGAGCTTTTGGGAAAGAAGTGCATCAAGGGGGTAGTTGAGAAAGTGGGGCCGAGAGTTAGGGAGTTTCTGGAAATTTTCAGCCGTGTGTAGGAGGTTGATGACATGGTTTTAGGATCATTTTAGTGTTTTTAAGATATGATAAAAAGTTGGGAAAAATTCGATTAAGTTTCGAGTGGATTCGGGTTAAAACCGGGACCCCGTCCAAGTTTTAATACGAATCAATTAAGTTTGAGTTTGGACTCGGGTTTACGTCTAGGAATGATTATAAATATGTTTTGGGACATTTTAAGGAGTTTGGTAAGCTTCGGGTCAATTTTAGAGGTCCAGGGGTAAAATGGTAATTTTTGGGTTTCCAGGGGCAAAATGATAATTTTGCACCCGGGGTGAGATTTTTGTCCTAGCAGCGCCCCGAGCACGAATCATAATATTTTTAAATGTTCTTGCATCACGTTTACGATTTTTATGCTATTATAATAATTATGGTGCATGCTTAATTTAAAGGAATTAAGTGAGGAAGTGAAGAGCACTCCGTCTCTACCGCGCCGCGTCGTTATTTTGTTTGTTTTCAGTCAAAACAAACCAAGGCATGTTTATATCCTCTTTTACTCTGCAATCAAGTCATATAGGTATTTTTAAATATCGCAAGTACATGATTTTAATGCAAGAAAATCGAAGTGGTTCATATTTAATTATGCGATTTAATTATATTACGTGCAAATACAAATTTTGAGATTTATGCGATATGGCTTGTGGTCACGTTACTATCAGTATTAAATCCGGTCCCCAGTATCGGTCCGGTCCCCAGTTACCGGTTATTTCAGTTGTTTCACCCAGTACTGTGGCAGTAGTCTGATCAGACGCAAATCCGATCCCCAGTATCGGTCCGGTCCCCAGTATCGGTCAGCTCAGTTCAGTTCAGTTCAGGGACCACTTGCATAGACCATAATCTCACCAGAAAATTTATTACAAGTATTTCAGTACAGCGCTCTAAGGAGCAAACATTTCTATCATGAGTTTTTCAGTTCAGCTATGCACGTATTATAATTGCTCAGGACATGATATTTTATCCCATGCAAATTTTATTGTAGTATTTACTTGCTATTTACGATATATGCATGTTGAGTCTTTAGACTCACTAGACTTGATTGTTGCAGGTACTGATGATGTTGGGACCGAGGGCGGGGACCAGTGAGCTAGCTTGGGTCGGCAGTAGTGGCACCCGAGGACCTCAGTTTCAGCACCTGCCATTTTATTTTTAATGCTCAAACATTTTATCTCTTGTTGAATTATTTTAAATTGTTACTTTGCAAACATTAAATTCTTCCGCTGCTATTTTTAAACATTAAACATTATTTAAAAGTTTATTTTATGAATTTGATACTTCACTTAGTTTAAAAGAAAATTTTTAAATTTCCGCAAATTTTCAAGTAAGTATTTTCGGGCCTTTACATTGCATGCTCTAATCAGTATTATCTTCGGGAATTTAGTTTAGAAGAACTCTGGCCTTCGCATGTCTATAAGTTTAGTTCTTGTATCTATTTGGTTCAGCTTAGTGTTCCGATCTTTCAGGGAGAATTTTTATAGCCGGTTCACCTACAAAATCCTTGATAGATTCAGGGGCTACCCATTCATTCATTTCGGAGACCTTTGCTAATTTTCTCAAGGTCAAGACCATTGGGCTAGATATAGCCTATTCAGTAGTACTGCCTTCGGGAGAGGAGATGGCAGCTACTAATGTCATCCGAGACATAGACCTCGAGCTTCATGGCAATCTTGTTTATGCGGATCTTATTGTTTTGCCGATGGCAGAGTTTGATATCATTCTGGATATGGACTGGCTACTAAGAAACATAGTTTTGATTGACTTTCAACGGAGATCGGTTCTAGTCCGACCGCCTGGGATGGAGCAGTTCTTATTCAAACTAGACAGGTACTTTCATTTACCGCAAAGCAATAAAGCAAAGCAACTCCGTCTCCTCCGCGTCGTGTCGTCGTAATTGATTTGTTTTCGTTTTAAACAAATTCAAGGCATGTTTGTATTATCCCTTTCTATTCAATCAAGTCATATACATATTTTTAAGTCATATTATGTTCATATTTCATTCAGCAAAACCGAAATCATGGTAGCAATTTTCGAAAATCATGTGCAGATTTTTTCGGCTCTCACTTGTTCTTCACGGTTTTGGAGCGTTTTTGTGATTGCAGGGGTTGGCTCGATTCCAGGCATTCAAGGCTGCATCTAGGCATGTACTAGGATGTGTTAGTGAGGTGCTGGTCCATCGGTTTGAGTCCCCTCGCCACAAGCAAGACGAAATGGACAGCAACTGCCATAGTGCAACTTTTTGTGTTTCGATTTCTTGTTGGCTGTCTAAGGGAGAGTTCGAACCTTGGCTGCCCTAGGGGCTGTAACCATGGTTAGAACCCCTCCTTGACATGTCGAGGACGTGACGAAGATGACCTTTCATGGCTTGGTTCACGTTGCCATCGGTTTTTAAAACAAACAAGAACAGTGCCCCATCGGTTTTTCAAATTCTAATTTTGCTGTGTGAGTTGTCTTTCGGTTTTGTTGTGTTAGGTGGGTTGTGGTTGGCTTCTAGCCCTTAGCCATGACTCATACAACACCTTAGCATGTCTATCATGGACCATGGTTAACCTCATAACCATTGGATCCTACATTTGACAGCAAAACAAGCTACACCCCCCACGGTTCAGCATGTGTTCTCGGGTGTGGCTTCGGGTTTGTCGTAGGTGTTGGCTTGGATTGTGTTTTGCCTAGGGCCCTTAGCCATGGTTCAAATCACACTTTAAGAAGTTGGTAAGATGCTCTGGTTGGTGGTTCAACCCCAATGGCCGATAGTCTCGAAAACGAAACACGAAAGCACAAGAGCTGCTGCTGTATTTTATTGGACAACAGGTTTGTCTTCGGTTCAGAGGTGTCGTTTGAGTTCTTGTTTGGCTTTTAGCCAATGACCTTGGACTGGACAGTACCTTATTGAGTTAGAAAGGTCATGTCTTTGGCTGTTTGTGATTCGATTAAGTTTAGAGGTCGTACGAGAATTTACGGTGCGATGTGCCAAAGTGACTCTCGAAAGAGCGTTTCATGCTTTTGGCCTCCGTGCAAAAATATTTCGTGTATTACAGCCCTTGGTATTTATTTTCTATCATTTTATGTGTATTTTAATCATGACTAAATGATGGTTCGATGTTGGTTCGAGTTGGTACGGACTCATGGTTAGAAATTAAGTTGTTGGTCAAGTTTGCCCCGTTTTTGGGTTCAATTACAAAGTTTTGGTCAAGTTAAGTTATTTTCATGTTCTCATGTTAGGATTAGGATGCAACAAGCCTGGGAACGATCCAACTCAATTGGTAAAATTAAACAGGATAATAATTATATTACGTGCATAAATATAAAAGTTTATTTTTGAGATATATGCGATATGTCTTGTGGCCACTTCACGCTCATGGGATTGTAGCTTATGGGATTATTACTTCACCCGGTGACTCACGACCGGTTCATGTTCATGTATGGGTACGGATATCTAGTCCAAGAGTTGTGATGATCTCTACCGCCCAGTATACTGTGGTTTAGTTAGATCAGACGGTTCAGTTTATGTTATGGGCCACTTGCGTAGAACATTATCTCAACAGAAAATTATGATATGCTATTTTATGACAGGGATCTATCGAGCAAACATTTTACGTATGATTTTCAGTTATGCACGTATTTATAATTATACACGACATGATATTTTTACGTTACGCCATACTTACGATATATTTACTTGTTATTCATGATATATGCATGCTGAGTCTTTAGACTCACTAGACTTGATTGTTGTAGGTACTGATGAGGTCGAGGCCGAGGGCGTGGACCAGTGAGCTAGCTTGGGTCGCAGTAATAGGAACCCGAGGACCTCATTTTCAGCACTTACTATTTTATCCCAAACTCAGTTTTTTATTTTGTTGAATTCTTTTAAGTTGTTGTTTTGAATACATTATTTACTTCCGCTGCTACTTTAAACATTTAAACTTTTATCAGTTTATTTTATGAATGAGGCAAGTTATTTACTTTTAAAGAAAATTTTATATTATTCCGCAAATTTTCAAATACGACATACGGGCCTCTACAATTTCTACTCCAATTACTTCACTGAGAAAGTACGATCCAGATTGACTAGGGAGTTCATGACGTTGCGTCAGGGAGATAGCAGTGTTGCAGAGTTAGTCATAAAGTTTGAGAGGGGGTGTCACTTTGTGCCCCTGATTGATAATTATGTCCGGGAGAAGCTGAGGTATTTTATAGATGGTTTGCGGCCGATCTTGCGCCGTGATGTGAGCTTTTCTGGTCCTACCACCTATGCCATTGCCGTGTCTAGAGCCTTGGCGGCAGAGCAGGACCAGAGGGACATAGAGGTTGATAAGCAGGGCAAAGAGGCCCTATCAGGCGCTTCAGCAGCAGCGACATCAGTTTAAGAGGCATTTCCAAGGACAGTAGGGGAAGAGACCATTTCAGGGACCGCCGAAAGGCAAGGGTCCTATTCCTCAGCAGAAGGCTCCACAGAAGCCTGGTGAGTACCCAGTGTGCCCGAAGTGCGTCCGCCAGCATCCGGGACATTGTGTATGGGGATCGGGCAAATCCTTAAAATGTTGAGCCAGCGATCATATGCTGAAGGACTGCCCAAAGTAGAGGCAACCGACTCAGGGGAGAGTGTTCGCCATGCAGGCAGAGGAGTCGAACCCAAACACGACCCTGTTGAGTGGTAACTTTATTTATTACAGCCCCACATTATTTTTGCTATGCGTGTTTCAAATTGTATTTCGGATTATTAATGTGCTAATAGTATTTTGGTGACCTGGGATAGAAATTTTCTGCCATGCTTGAGGTTAAGATTAGAATTTTGGGTACATAAGTTTTTGTGTTGTACCAACGTGTCTCAGGCAATATTTTCATAAAGAGAGTAGCCACGAAGGCCTTGATAGATTCACGGGCCACTCACTCTTTTATTTTGGAGACGTTCGCTAATCATTTGGACGTCAAGTCTATTGGGCTCGACGTGAGTTTCTCAGTGTCATTCCCATCAGGGGAAGAGTTATCAGCTACTAGTGTGGTCAGAGACATCGATCTTGAACTGCAGGGCCGCCTAGTGTATGTCGATTTGATTGTGTTGCCGATGCTAGAAATTGACATCATCTTGGGAATGCACTGGCTGACGAAGAACATAGCTCTTATTGACTTTCAGAAAAGGTAAGTGTTGGTAAGGCTGTTGTGTATAGAGCAGTTTCTCTTTGAGCCAGACAGATGGAGGAGTTTCCCTAGCGTGATCTCTTGCATGCATGCGAGGAGAGTTATTCACAAGGGGTGTCAGGCTTTCTTAGCCAGTATTATTTCTGCACCTGATGTCCTCACTTCATCTATATCTTACGTACCAATAGTCAGAGATTTTCCTGACGTTTTTCCTGATGACGTCACAGGCCTTCCACCAGAGAGATAGGTGGAGTCTGCCATTGAACTTATGCCAGGCATCGTGCCAATCTCGAAGGCACCGTACCGTTTAGCTCCAGTTGAGATGTTAGAGCTCATGCAGCAGATTCAGGATCTCCAAGATAAAGAGTTCATCCGCCCTAGTTTCTCACCATGGGGCGCACCAGTACTCTTCATGAAGAATAAACATGGGAGCATGAGATTGTGTATCGATTACCGAGAACTAAACAAGGTAACGATCAAGAATAAATACCAACTTCCAAGGATCGAGGACTTGTTCGATCAGTTGCAAGGAGCTACAGTGTTCTCTAAGATACATCTACGATCAGTGTATCATCAACTGAAGGTAAATGATGAAGATGTTCATAAGACAACCTTCATGACTAGATATTGGCATTACGAGTTCTTAGTGATGCCTTTCGGACCGACGAATGCTCTAGCAAATTTTATGGAATTGATGAATCGAGTATTTCAGCCCTATCTAGATCAGTTCGTCATAGTATTCATTGACGACATTCGCATCTACTCTAAGAGCCATGAGGAGCACAGTCAGCATTTGGGTACAGTTTTGCAGGTCTTGTAGAGTCGCAAGTTGTTTGTAAATTTTAGTAAGTGTGAATTCTGGTTGGAGAAGGCAGCGTTTTTGGGTCATATAATATCTAGCAGTGGTATCGAGGTGGATCCAGCTAATGTGGCAGCGATTAAGGAATGGGTTGAGCCGAAGAATGTGTCAGAGATCCGTAGTTTCCAAGGCCTAGCAGGCTACTACAGGAAATTTATTCAGGGATTTTCTTCGATTGCAGTGCCACTCACTTCATTGACTAAGAAGAATGATAAATTCATATGGAGTGGAGAATGCCAGAAGATCTTTGATACTTTGAAGCAAGCTCTTATCTCAGCGCCAGTGTTAGTCATGCCAGCAGGGCAAAGCGATTTTGTGTTATACACTGACGCTTCTAAGCTCGGTTTAAGAGCAGTTTTGATGCAGCATGGTCGGGTTATAGTTTATGCCTCCAGACAGTTGAAGTTTCACAAGAAGAACTACCCGCCTCATGGTCTTGAGTTAGCTGTCGTTGTCTTTGCATTGAAGATTTGGAGACATTATTTATGTAGCGAGAAATGTCAAATATTTACTGATCACAAGAGTCTCAAGTATTTCTTCATGCAGAAAGAGCTGAATATGAGACAGAGATGGTGGTTAGAGTTATTGAAAGACTACGAATGTGAGATTAGCTACCATTCGAGGAAAGCTAATGTTGTGGCAGATGCTTTGAGCAGAAAAGTTGCAGTCTTGGCACAGATGTCAGCGCAGAGATCTCTTCAGTCAGAAATTCAGATATTAGATTTAGAGGTGTATCCTAAGGACCCAAAATTTATCGTTTTACCCTAGAACCTCTAAAATTGACCCGAAGCTCACCAAACTCGTTAAAATGTCCCAAAACATTTTTAATAGCATTCATAGACGTAAACTAGAGTCAAATACAGAACTTATTCGATTTGTTTTAAAACTTGGAATGGAGGTCCTGGTTTTGATTTGAATCGAACCGAAACTTAACCGATGTTTTCCCCACTTCTTATCATATCTTAAAAGCACTTAAATTTCCTAAAACCCAACAATTCAGGCCCCTAAACTCATGAAACCATCCACCTACAGCTGCTGGAAAGTTGCTGAAAAAAATGTAACTTCCCTTCCCAAACCCGAAATGGCATCACTCGCACTTTAGCACCCCTAGGCTCGTACCAACTCCCCCCAACCCCGAATCAAGTCATCTAGGACCTAGAACAGCCCTTAAGGAGCCTACCAGCAACAAAGGCCTAGCCCCATGCACAAGAGAAATCGTGCTCCCACGCTAGCACTGTAAAAAAGCCAACTCGCGGCCCCTCCTCCTAGTTCACGCTCGATCTGTCCCAGGGGTGGCACCAGCAGCACTCAGGCCTTCCTCAGCCATGGATCAGATCCCACATGGTCTGTTACAGGCCTTGGTTCGGCCCTTGCACGCTAAAACCCAAGAACCGAACCACCCTCTAAGAAACCCTCCTCTTGGTCCTCCCCTTGTTGCGTCTAGAAAACGTCTTAAATCCCAAGACAGCACCTTGACACCACTAGCAGCCCCTAACAATCAAGAACCGCAGCCCCTTGCACCAAGTTCAGAAAAATCGTGAGCAACACATATAGATTGCAAGAAAACACATTGAAACCGAAAATCTTTCAAGGACAAGCTTGGATCAGATATTTTTATGCATGAACACAAACATCAGTATATAAAACGTGTGTGCTGCAAGAAAAGATGATACAAAGCATGCCTTTGATGTTATAGGCGCGATGGGATCGAATAACGAGTGCGGGAGACTATTTTTCCTTCAAGAATGGAGCTTGGCCGTGGCCTCCTAGGTGAGATTTTGCTGAAACCGAGAGTATGGAATTCTGAAAGGGGTGTCAACTAGTTAGGGAGGGATTAGGTTTAGTTTAGGGTTAATTACATAATATTTAAATGGTTAATAGTTCAATTAATGGGCCGTAATTTGAAAATTTAAAGTTAAAAAGAAAGTAGGTCTATTAAATCCAAACACACTCTCGAAAAATATTTTGCGTTGGAAAGATTTTGAAAATATTAGCCGAAATCTCAAAAAGTCCTCCGATTCAATAAAATTTACGTGCCGTTAAAAATAAAATCATGAGGGTATAAAATCCCATTTTTTGAAAAATACCCTTAACTCACCTTATATTAGTTAATAAAAATTAATCGTGTAATAAAACTAATTTTCCTGAATATTATCTGGTCTTTGTTCCTCGTTCGAGCGTGAAATGCACCTAGAAACCCTAATGCATGAACTTATATAATTTCATGAATTAAATCATATCATGCATGAATTACGCATAAAATGCATAAAGATAATTAAACACATAATTTAAAATTAAATCCTTGATTGCATGAATTCAGGTTACGTGAATTAAATTCCTGGACCTTAATATTTTTTTACATGGCTTCCGAGGACTACTGGAGGATTTATTGTCATCTGGGTGATTGTTGATCGGCTCACTAAATCAGTTCATTTCTTACTGATCAAGAAAACATTAACCATGACTCAGTATGCAGAGCTGTACATAAGAGAAATAGTCAGACTGCACTTGATTCTCGTGTCCATCGTGTCAGACAGGGATCTGAGATTCACGTCTGCATTCTAGAAGAGTCTCCATCAGGCGTTGGGTACGAAGCTACTGTTCAGTACTACTTTTCATCCTCAGACAGACAGACAGTCAGAGAGTGTGATCCAGATTCTGGAGAACCTACTCTGAGCTTACATGATCGAGTTCCAGGGCAGCTGGGACCGAAGTTACCTCTTGTGGAGTTCACATACAACAAAAGTTACCAGGCATCGATAGGTATGGCTCCATACGAGGAACTTTACGGGACGAAGTGTAGGTCGCCAGTCTATTGGGATGAGGTAGGAGAGCGAGCAGAGTTGGGTCCGGACATTGTCAGGCAGACAACAAAGTTAGTGGTCAGGATTCAAGATAGGATGAAGACTGCATAGAGCCGTCAGAAGGTTATGCAGATCAAAGGCGGTGAGATCTTGAGTTCGCAGTAGGGGATCATGTTTTTGTGAAGGTCAAAGGGCAAGCTTAGCCCTAGGTTCATCGGACCATTTGAGATCCTAGAGAGAGTAGGGACACTTGCTTATAGAGTTGCATTACCGCCGAATCTGGAGGGAGTTCATAATGTGTTTAACGTCTCTATGCTGGGAAAGTACATGTCGAATCCTTCGCATATGCTAAACTATGAACAACTTCAGCTGACAACACATATGTCTTTTGAGGAGAGACCCGCTCAGATATTGGACAGGCAGGAGAAGAGGGTCCAGAACAAGGTGATCCAAATGGTCAAGGTCAAGTGGCTGAATCGTTCCGAGGAGGAGATTACTTGGAGATCGAGACTGAGATTATAAGTCGCTAGCAGGAGTTATTCGGTACGTTCTAAATTTCGAGGAAGAAATTTTATTTAAAGGAGGAAGAGTTGTAAGGTCCAGTAATTTAATTCACGTAATATGAATACATGCAATCTAGGATTTTTATTTAATTATGTGTTTAGTTATTTTTATGCAGTTTATGTATAATTATTGCATGATAGAATTTATTTCATGAAATTTTAAAAGTTCATGCATTAGTGTTCCTAAATGCATTTCGTGTTCGAACGAGGAATGGAGACCGGGGAATTATCAGGAAAATTATTTTTATTACATGATTAATTTTTATTAATTAATATAAGATTTTTTAAATGTATATTTGAAAAAATGAGCTTTGTTGGGTATTTTTACCCGTCGGAGCATATTTTTAACTGATACGTGAATTTTATCGAAACAAAGGACTTTTTGAGTGTTCGAGGTATATTTTCAAAAACTTTACCTAAATTAAATATTTTTTGGGAGAGTGTTTGGGCTTGATGGGCCTATTTTTAAGCTTAGTGGGCTTAAGCCTTCTTTAAAATTTTTAAATACAATTAAGGGCTCATTATCATGTGTTTAACCCTTTAAATAATACCCTAAACTAAACCTAAACCTATTATACCTAAATCAGCCGACCACCCCTCCATTCTCCAGCCTCCAACATTGTTTCCAGCAGCAAGTTAGAGAGAAAAATCGGCTCTTCCATTTTTCTTCAATAAAAGTTCAACCACGCTTCTCTGGTGACTCCCCGACGAGCGAATCTCCTCGTTTTCGTTCATAATATATCAAGGCATGCCTATGATTTTGTTTTCTCTTCATAAAAACTGATAATACATGGATATTTACGTGTTTTGGGAAAAATTGCATGAGTCACATTGTGGTTGCATTTTTATACATGTCGACATGAATCTTGCATTTCTTTTCTAGCCTTGTTCATGTTTTTATGCTTGGTTGCAAGGGACTGCCGACTCTTGGTTATTTAGGGACGTTCATGATGTATTTAAGGGACTCGATGTCTTGAGGCTGGTGTGTGCTCGATTCATGGTGAGGGCCGAAGGTTGTTGCTTGTGTGGCTAGGGTTTTCGGTTGTCATGGTAGAGTTAGGGCAGGCTCGATCGGGTAGGGGCTGAACCATGCTGAGGCGCGATCCAGGAGGGTACAAACGAGGCTAGGGGAGGTCCACACCCTGCTGGTTTTTCATTTAGAGCCATTTGTATCAGGGTAGAGGGCCGCGGGGGTGTATCTTTTGGTGGCTAACGAGTTTAGGGAAGTTACGGGCTGCTTGAGGCTGTGGTCGCGATTTTCAGCAGTTCCAGAGGGGTCTTAGAGTGGCTTAGGTGAGATGGTTTAATAGCTGGTCTCATTGGTTGTAGGCTAGGATCGAAAATGAAGAAGGTGCGACGACTAGGATTTCGAAGGGCAACGTGTAGAATTTTCCAGCAGCTTGCTGGCCTACCAGTCGAAGGTTTAAGGGCCTGATTTTAAGATTTTAGGATTGTTAAAGTGTTTATAAGGTGTGGTAAAAAGTTGGAAGATATTTGGTTAGGTTTCGGGTTGATTCGGGCTAAAACCGGGACTTCGGTCCAAGTTTCAAAATGAATCGACTAAGTTTTGAAATCTTTTTGAAACGAACTCGAGTTTACATCTAAGAAATTCTTATAAATATGTTTGGGATGTTTTAAGGAGTTTGGTAAGCTTCAGGACAAATTTAGATGTTCAGGGATAAAATGGTCATTTTTGGTTTCTAGGGGCAAAATGGTCATTTTGCACCTGAGGTGAGATTTTTTGTCTTTGTAGCGCCCTGAGCACATTTTTATCATGTTTTAAATTTTTACGCATCACATTTATGATTTTTACGAAATTTATGATAAATACGGTGCATGCTTGGTTTTAAGGATAAAGTTACGTATATGCATGTTTTTATTAAGTGGTGAATATGATGATGTTTTTGAAGGATGAGAATTGGTTGTGACTGACGATGTATATGTATAAGATAACATGAGATATGATGAGCTGAGGCCAAGGCTCAGTGGACGGGTAATGCTGTCGCTGATGTCCCCGTCGCCCGGTACAGTGGTTATACGTAGATGGATCCATCGAATAGAGCTGATACGAAAGTCACAACTAATGAACTGAATTCAATTGAAAGAAAATTTATATGTATATGTTGACATGAGATGACATGTTTTCACACGTTATGATTTTATACTGCACGTTTATGTTCATGATTTTAATTTCACGAAATATATGTTGAGTATGGTATTTTCACAGCTTTGTGCCATGTATATGTACTTGTTATTTTTGGTACAAGTGTGTTGAGTCTTTAGACTCACTAAGCGTGTGTGATGCAGGTGAGCTTGATGGTGTGAGGACTGGAGGTGTCGAACTCTGAGTAGGCAGACCGGTGCGGTGACACGACCTGAGGACTGCATGTGTTTCCGCATTATGATTTATGATATTTGAGAGGAGATGAACATTTTCATACGTTGATGATTTTAAGATTTTTATTCGTTTATGTTTACGTTTTCTTTTGGATGAGTTTAGTTATTTTAAACTGCATTATTTTCATTGTCAAATATTCAGGATCATTTTTCCTGTTATATTTTTCTTTAACTGTTATTTTGAAAATAGGAGCTTTTGAAAAAAAAAATTATTTCCTTACTTTTAAAGGAGTAGACGTTACAATATGACGTTTCCTAATGAATTTCATGATTTTACGTTGAGATGCATATATCATGATATCTATAATATATTAAAGAACTTTATTGATGCAGTTTACATGATTATACAGATGAAATAAGTGCCATAATTAGATAAAACCGTAAAATATCATTAAAATAAAATTTGTTTTTTACATAAGAGTTAATAAAGTCAAAACCACAAGTTGACTCGCTGGACACCTATTCTAACGGACATGACCCAATTGTTCAACAATATAGCCTCACCCCTCACCTTCACATTGCTGATTGTTGTCGCCTAGAACTTTTTCCACTCCACAAATACCATTAGCCATCGTGCGTCCGTTTTTCCAAGTGCTGCAAAGCGGGGCCTTTTGGATAACAAGGTCCAACTCAAATTTGACAATATGGACCCTCACCTTGACCCTGTACAGTTAAGTGCAAAATAAATCGTTGAAGATTATATCACTTAGCCCTTACTGTTTGATGCACCGATTTGTTCTAGTCCACATGTCCTATTAGGGATCCACATTCGAGGACGAATCCTTCCAATCTGAGATATTGATGCAAATAGGGATTAATTAAGAGGTTATCTTAAGTTTATTTCGTTTATCTTAATCTTTTTATTCACTTAGAATTATACTGTTTCGTTTCCTAATTAAATCAAAATCTTGATTAGATTAGATTTTAGTTTTTTTTTTTATTTATTCATATGCTATCGTTAGCTTTCGTATAAGGAGTTCTTATATTTTAATAAATCTCAAAATCAAATTTCTCTAAATTCTATTGTTTGTGATACTTTGGTTCACATCAATATTTCATAAAAAAAAAAGTTTTAATGAAGATGTTAACAAATAGTGAGAAATCCCGTACTTTTTTCTTTCATGAAGTTTTTTTCTTGTTGATTTTTTCTTAATAAGGTCATCTCCAACCCATAAAATCTATTTTGGTGTAATTTCTGCACCAAAATAGTGCAGTTTTTGCACTAAATATAACATTCATTTCCAACCCATTTACTTCAAATCTTACACTAAAAATATATTCCTAGAATATTGTTCTTGTTTACTAGTTATTATACTTAATATTTTGTATTTTAATTTTTATTATATTATGAATTATATTTTATATCAACACGATTTAATTTTACTCATCAATTATACAATATTATTATTTAAAAGATTTAATACATATTTATATTAATTAAAAAACATTAAAAAAAAAAAAAAAAGAAGGCCCAAATCTCCTGGCGCAGAGGTCCATCCTTCTTCAATAGACATCCAATCAGAAATATTTATTATTTTACTATTTTCTTCTGTTCAAATTTTTTGCTATTGAATTTTACTGCCAATAATATGATGAGACAAAACTTGAGTTTCCATTAATTTATGGACCAATGGTTTTATCAAATGGAGATTTTATGTCGAATCTCTTTTGTGTGAATTAATAATTTGTAACAAATGTATATATTTAATCCAATAATAAAATTAGAAGTAACTCCAAACCCGACCCGTTTATCCAAATCATATATGGCCCATCATCCACCCTTCTCTCTTGCTCGCTCGATCTCTCTTCTCTACTTTCAGTCTTTGTGGCTCTCTTTCTCTCTCTGTATCCACACCTATATCTCTTCATCGCTTCACCTCATTTCTCGATCCAATCATCTTCTGTAAGTATGGGAATCTCCTATCTAAATTCCTCAACCCGATCCCTAATTTTATGTTGGAGATGGAAAACTGAGACTTCAGTAGTTTCCGTTGGGTTTTTTCTTGATTTGATTATTGGTTTAAGTAGGATTGCTGTTTTTAAGTGTCTGTTTCGAATTTGATTTCAATATTTTGAGTATTTCTGTGCTGGATTTATTTTTTTTATATAGCTCTCTTCTGGATATAACTGAAATTTTGCATCGGTCCAATTTTTGGTCTGTTTTTTTGGATTTTTGGGTGGAGTCGTTGGTGAAATGGATTTTGTGAAGGTGGATGCACTGCCCCTGATCGTGGGTGAAGATTCTTAGGTTTGACTTTGGATAGGGTTGGTGAAATTGAATTTTATTCTTAAGTTGAATTAGTGTTCTGGTTAATTTTTTAGCTTAAAAAATAAAATATTTTCTGGGATTTTAGTCTTGTTTATGTTTTGTCCATTTGTTTAGAGTGCTAGGTGTGGAAACACATTCAATTTAGCTGCTTTGATTGGTAAATTTTTCTGATTCTTGTGAAATATGTAAAATACTACTGTAATATTTGGGAATTATCTACTTAAACTTTACATTTGTTTTCAGGCAACCATGAGTGAAGGAGGAGAAAGGACGTGTCCCCTCTGTGCTGAGGAGATGGATTTAACTGATCAGCACTTAAAACCTTGCAAGTGCGGCTACGAGGTATATTCCTTCACGCGTAACAAAAGTGGAACAAAGAGATGAATTTTTTCCATCAATGGAATCAGTTTTAGAATGTTTGAAAACGATGTGCTTTATACTCTGGTCCAGAATACCAATTGTTTAAGTTTTTCTTGTGATTTTTACTTTTTATTTATTAATTATTAATGATTGAGTTTCACATTCTATAAAAATGATGCTTCAATCGAGCACGTGAACATATTAATCAAGTTCCCCGTGCAATAGAAGAATTAAGGAATTGAGGAGAGAGAGTGTGAGATGCTTTTGTTGTTTGATATGTTCTCTGGCAAGATTGCCGTCTATGTATGATATCTATATCTATATATATATATATATATATCATATGTTCTCTGGCAAGATTGCCGTCTATATATCACACACACACACACACACATATATATTCAATATTTTAAAATTCAGCCTAAACGGTTGCCTAGACACTAAAAACCGGCCGTCCGCAGCGAAAAGTACTAGTCGGCCAGCCTAGGCGGTACGGACACCTTGGCGCCGACTAATCTTCCACTGCGTCCTAGGCGCCGTTGATGAGCAGGGTTTTTAGGTTTTTTTGGGCTTTTTTTTTGAAAAGTTTTTTGTACTTTTAATTTAAAATTAGAAGCCTTAAAAAATGAAAGATAATTTGTTATATGCTCTGAAACAAAGTCTAACAAGATATGCGATTTGTCGGCTTTCCCTAACACACCAAACTTCATCTTCATCTACGATCTAGAGTGAGAGGATTTCATGAGGATGATTTCTGCATTTGAAGAAGAAGAGGAGGAACACAAAGATGATTTTGAGTTTGTGCCTGATGACGAAGAAGTTGAAAATTATGGAGAAGAAGTGAAGTACATTTGTGATATTCTATTAGTTGTGTAATTTGAACGCATTTTCAATTTGATGTTATTGCGTTTGATTTATAGTATGTGATTTAGATTGTTGATGCTGTGAAATCCGTCTAGCGGCATCTAGTCCCCTCCTAGGCGCTTTTCTGGTACCCGAGCTCAACTAGAGAATTTTAGAACCTTGTTTTTTTTGCTTGTTTCTTAGTTTCTTACAGCCTTGAACGTACCTTTTTTCATAAGTCTTGCATGTTTATTTGAGTAAGTTGCACTCAATCTTTGAAGAAGTGCAAGTGATCCTGTTGAGGGAGTGCCTGTAGCCTCTAAAAAAAGTGACCAGAGGTTGCAAACACTCCCTAAGCTCTTGGAGATCTATCCCACCGTAGAGGAACTCGTTTTAGAGGTTGCAAACACTCCCTAAGCTCTTGGAGATCTATCCTTGTAGCGCCCCTACCCGAGCCACTACCAAACGGACTAATAAACATGAAACATTAAACTTAATAACAAGAATTAAACAGCGGAAACCAAATACTTAATCATCTTACAACCCAAACGAAAACAAAACAATAACAGAAGTCTTAAACATTAATACAACCATAACGAAAACATAACTCTGAACGAGAAAACAATAAACAACATAAAACCTCCACTGGATCACCATTGAAAACCCAACTGCTCTAGCCACTGCCTCGGTCGTCCGAACTGTCCAACCTAAGACCTGCCCCGTGGAATGGGGTGCCCAAGATGAAAACAAGGACGTGAGCGACAATCGCCCAATACGAGAATGTACGAGTATACAAACTGATATAATGCATGCGAAATGCAATATGCTTGGATATCAAGGATGAAGTCAAGAATCTCATGTTCAGTCTAGAGGTGCCTGATTGTTTAGTCTCTGATCTGCCCTAGGCATGTTTTGGATCTCACACTTATTATCAAGACGTGGACCTACAATGTCCTGGTCATCAGAGCCAGCGGGTCCCATCGGACACTGTAGCTCTCGATGTCCCATCGTCCATAATACAGAATAGGGCTGAGCGGCACCAACAAACGAGGTATATCTCCAAAAATATCAGGCTCAATATGATATGTCATGCATAATATGCCAAAGCAGTAAAACATGTATCATGCAACAGATAAATATGCAGCATATAAATGTGTATACTACGCTTGGATATCTCAGTCGTGTACATCACGTACTTCACTAAAATAATCTGACAGAAAGCTCTGAACCTAGACAATATCAACATAATGAAATCATTATCAAACCAGATCAAACATGCTACAAGGTTCTCCCTAATGATCCTTAAATCACTATTTAAGGCTTTAGGATTATACCTACGTCCGTCATCAGCCCGCTGATGATGTCTCGATATCAGTTTCCTGACCTCTCTTCGAGCCGACACTAACTCCGAAACTTCCCGACACCAAAGTGCCCTAGAAATTGGCTAGAAAACCTAAGATATAACTAGAACTCTCTCTGAAGAATGCGGTGTAGGAAATAAAAGAATCAGCTTCCATTTATAGGCTGCATCCGGATTATTTCATATGTCCGAATCAATCTTATCTGCCACGTGTCAGAATCTCATTTGTCTAGTTGGATTTCTCGAGATAATGAAATCTGAAGTAGATTGGGTTATCTCTTTTTAAATTCAACAGCTTGATCCCGAATTATCAATTTCTTAATAATATTTAATTAACAACTCATTAATTATCTCTTAATTAATACTTCGTTCAAAACAAGGATTCGGGTCATTACAATCCTACCGTAGAGGAACTCGTTTTAAAGTTATGAGTTGTCCATTTGATATTCTAAACTGTTATAATTAAAAATAAATTTGATTGTACTAATGTTCTTGAGCTGTACAAGGTAGATATATCTCATTTTGCATTCACATTTGTGGCTATCTCTAATACTAAAAGTTTTATTTTGTCATGACCTTGCTCTTGAAGACCACCACATTTTTGCTATTGTTTGGTATTTGTGGTTGGCTGTTTTTTCAACACATGATTGTGGCATGCACTACATCACTAGATGTCATGGTGTGGCACCTTTCTTGAAATTATTGCACTGAAGGGTGACCGAAATCATTTTACTTTGAGAATAGGCAGAGTTATTATCAGCTGTGTGGGTATGATAGCTCTGAATGCATGTTTTACACTACTTACAGTCTCTGCACAATGGTTGTCTTTTCAGTTAAGAAAAATGTGCTTTAAAATGCAGTTAAACAGTTTAAGGCAAGAATATAGGAAAAATTTGTAGATGGAATTTTTTGTAGTTCTAATAATGCTATAGCTATTAAAGTGACTGCTGCTAAAGCTAGTGTTTCAGAAACCTGTAATGTGGAAATTTGAAAAGTAGTTGCTATTTCTTGTCCGCTTTCTCTAGTGGGTGTTCAATTTCACGTTCTCAATTTTGCTTTCAAACCTTTTTTTATTTAATGCGACTTTTGGGAGAAAAATCATGGTTTCTCATTTGGTTCTATGAATGATTTCTATGTTTCAGATATGTGTTTGGTGCTGGCATCACATAATAGATATGGCTGAGAAAGATGAGACAGAAGGACGCTGTCCAGCATGTCGTACTCCTTATAACAAGGAAAAAATTGTTGGAATGACGGCAAATTGTGAAAAGTAATTGAGTTGATGCTCGTGATGATACCTTTCACGTGTCTAAATTTAAGTTATGTCGATCTATGTTAATTTTATATTTTTTATGGTTATTACAGGCTAGTTTCAGAGATGAGCGTAGAGAAAAAGCTGAAGTCACATAAGGGGAAGTGCAAAACCTCCGAGGGAAGGAAGCAACTGGGTAGTGTACGAGTTATCCAAAGGAATCTCGTCTATGTGGTCGGGTTGCCACTTAATTTTGCAGATGAGGATGTTAGTATTTTCTTTGTCTTATTTTACGTTGCGAGTCTTCTCTCGGTTTTATTTTCTGTTGTTTCTCTGTCGGTATTATTGTTAATATTGATATTCATTATGGCAGCTTCTTCAGCGGAGGGAATATTTTGGCCAGTATGGAAAGGTGCTGAAGGTTTCTATATCGCGAACCGCCACTGGTGCCATACAACATTTTGCAAATAGTACATGCAGTGTGTATGTTCCAAATAACCACTCTAAACCCTAAATTGTAGTTTGTTTGTTTTAGAATTTTTAAAAATATTTTGGGATTTTGTGCTATTTAATGTTCAGAGCAGCTTTTTTCTGTATGTTTGAAGGATGTGGGACGACGTTGGCTGTGGTACTGTTGCTCTCAAGTTCGGGTGGAAATTATATCATGTTTATTTTATTTAAAAGATTCGTATATACTTCTGCTAGAAAGGAAGCCAATTATCTTAGTTTGAACTTAATTAAAATTCCATTGTTTATATGTTTGGAAGCACTGGCTTCGTATGGTGTCAGGTCTCTTAGTATATTTGGTTACAGTAAGAAACCATATTGTTCTCTCATTTCTGTTTCTTGTTATTAACACGTTTTGCCTTTTTTCCTGGCCTAGATATATAACATACTCAAAGGAGGAAGAAGCCATTCGCTGTATCCAGTCAGTAAATGGTTTTATTTTGGATGGTAGACCTCTGAAGTAAGTGTTATTCTTTAATTGTGTATTTTTATTGCTTTGTGTCATCCTTTAGTTTTTTGAAAGCCATTACTGCAGGGCATGCTTTGGAACCACAAAATATTGTCATGCGTGGCTGAGGAATATGGTAAACATGTTTACCTTTCAAGTCAAAAATAGGAAAACATTTCACTTAGGTTTCTGAATTGTCCTTTGAAGATATTTTCAGAATATGCGCATATTGGTGAATCTACCAGTTTTGCTAATGAAAAATTGTACCATTTGGTCCAGCCCTGCAGCAATCCTGATTGTTTATATTTGCATGAAATTGGTTCGCAAGAGGATAGCTTTACTAAAGATGAAGTAATATCAGCTGACACGAGGTATTTCCATGTCAGATGCTCTGTTCCTCTTTCTTTTCCGTTTCATATTTATTTGACCCATTTGTTACTGTTTTTGCATCTTGTGCACGTGTGTGAATCTGTTACGCGACGTTCATGTGAATTAAAAGTCTCTGTCCTTAAACAGAGACATTTAGAACAATTTCATATTTTGATACTTTTTTTACACATTCCAGTGGCTGCCATGTCAGTTTAATGATTCGTGCGAAAATAGTGATGATGTGGTGTGCTCCCAGATCTATGTGCATATTACAGTCTTTGGCTCTGATCTATCTGTGAAGATTAAACATTGAAGTAAATATTTGTATTGCAGAGAACCAATTCAAGTGATTGTTAAAATTTATTCTGCAAGGTGAAATGTTTGATCTGTCAAGTAGCTGACATTTGTTTCAAAATAATTTCTTAACTCAATTCTTAGTTGTCATTTCGATTTGGAGATATGCTTGTGAATTTCTGAAAATGAGTTTGTGTAGCACAAGATTGCATTTTTGAACGTTGTATTTCTCATTGAGGCTTGATGCCGATTTTGGAAATTATTTTTGGGTTATGTTTTACAAGTTTTTAACTTGGCATCAAGTCTCTGCTAATTTTTCTTGTACATCAAGGTTGATTCTTACAATATGATTATTCTCTATTTCTTTCGTGTAATATATCCTTTTCTTTTTCCTATTTTCTTATGATCTTCTGTGAGTTTCATCGTTACTGCTATTGTAGTTAAATTAACTTAACACCATGATTTTAAAGGAGTAGAGTTCAACAAATTACTGGTGCCACAAACAGTATGCAACGTCGTTCAGGAAATGTGTTACCACCACCGGCAGATGAGAACTTCAATAACAGCCCTATCCTTTCAGGGAAGCTTATCAATGGAACTGCTACAAGTACAAATGTAAGAACTTATTTTCTTAACAAAAGTACTTGCTTTCCAGCTAATGGTGCTTACCAGCTCTGTTTATGGTATTACAACTTTTATTTATTTTATTTTGTCTGAGGGAATATCTCATGGGTCTGCTGCATTCAGCCCATGCAGACAAAATCGCTGGTTTTTAGAGATATTGGCTAGTACTGTCTGTCAAGTAATTGACCTTATTATTTGACCTGTTTAGTCGATGATTTTGATGATCGATAATGGTTGTTCCTGCTGCAATCATGACCTGAAATATATTATTTAAAGAATGTCTATACTATATTTCCAACTGATTTATTTGTGGTCACCCTGGTCAGCAAAATTCAGCTAGTGGTGCTGTAGTATCTCCGCCAAATAGTAGCTCAGGTAGATCTGCTGCTCTTCCAGCTGGAGCATCGTGGTATGTTGTCATACTTTGGCTAGGCTATAGTTTCTTCATCTAATTTTTTCTGTCTCTCAGCATTCTGTTGTGTTTCCAGGGGAACTCGTTCTTTCAATAATCAGTCATTGCCCATAATTACACTCTGTTCCAGTGGGCCACTTAAACCTGATACTTGTAATGGTCTGGTGGCATCTTCTGCTGAAGTTGCAAGCATGATTAAGGTTTCTTCACTGCATACCGATACTGTGAAAAAGTTGGTTCCTATAGAAGAAAACACCGTATCTCTAGATAAAACTAAGCTGGAAAATTTAGCATCTGCTAAAAAAGAATCAAAACCTGATAGCATTGCAGTGCTTAAGTTAAATCAGCATCTGCATGGCGTCGATACAACCATGTCATCCAGTAATCAAACGAAGATGGTTGATTCTTCCCTAAAGTCTTGTGGCCCTGATTTTGACAACAATTCTATGGATGCCACTGATGAAAATATTGAGAACATATGCTCTGATTTTTTGTCAATTGGCGTCCATAACTATCCTGAGCAAATTAAAGAAGTGGTGACTTCTGAGGCACCTGGAAGATCTGCAAATATGACTAATGCCATCTGTGTCACAGATGGCCTGTCTGAGTTTGGTTTGGGGATTCCCACTCAAGCTAGACAAGTCAACTTGTGTGAGACGGAAGATGACTACTTGTCTTTTGATAACCAAAGACTCAAGGATCCTGAGGTTACTGCCAGCATAAATCATCTACCAGATATTTTCAATTTGTTTCATATGCCAAAGCTTTCTACTGTTCCTTCTGTGTTAAATTCTGGTGATGGTTCTAACGGTGTTGATTTATGCGGGCAAGTTGTAGATAGGAATGATAACTTGATAGTTTCTGCTTCTAATTTTCCTTCAAAGTCGTCTGGTGGGCATCCTTATAGCAGGCTCAACAGTCTCGATGCTAATGATGTTGAATATTCTAATTTATTTCCGAGCAAGGATAAAAGGTTACTGCTAAGGAGATATGAAGGTGAAGTGGCCATGGGTTCTGGTAATATGGGGGAGAACAGCATTATATCTAATATTTTGTCCATGGATTTTGATTCATTGGATGAATCTTTAACATCACCTCAAAACCTTGCCAAATTGTTAGGTGAAACTGATAAATCACAAGGGTCTTTTGGAGTATCAAGTTCATGGAAAATACAGAACAGCAACCAATCAAGGTTTTCATTTGCTAGAGAGGACACGAACCAAGCAACCCATTTTGGAACGTCTAGTGATTTTTTGGAAAAAGATTTCAAGCAGCGCCATTTTGGCAATGACGTCCCTTACAGCAACAGCATGCATCTTGATAATAATAAGTTTGCTGCTCGCAATAATTTTCCTTTTTTAGGCGGCACCGAATCTGATGTTTTTGCCAACAATCAATCTCATATCTCCAATTATAAGCTTTCTGGTAGGTTCTCACTTATTCTTGTTCCCCTGTTCATTAATAAGTTTACTTGGCTTTTATTTTAAGTGCACTTTTTGTGTCATGAAATTTCACTTAACAACTGAGAACGTGTAGTTCACATTTGATCGTCATCTAATTAAGCAAGTACTAAGACAACGAGGCAAGTTGTTGTGATAAAGATGGATAGAGAAGTGTATACACGGTTTCACATTGACGAGTTTAGATGCTTACTGAATTTTCCGTATTCTCACAGGTTACTTGAAGAACCTGATTTGTAATGTTGAGTGAACTAAGATGAATGATTGGATGACTATTTATCTCATTTTCAGTTCTTTCGCTGTCTCATCCAGTTCCTTCTTTTCCAATTCTTCGAACAGTTTCAAGATCTCAGATATCTGCCCCTCCAGGATTTTCAGCTGCTAATAGAACGCCACCTCCAGGTTTCTCATCATATGAAAGGGCAGATCAGATTTTGGGCGCATTATCAGGTGAGTTTTTTAGGCTGAGCATATTTACAGATTGTTTTTTTGTTCACAACTTACCTTTTTTTGTTTATTATTTGTTCTAAATCGTGCAGGAAATCATATACTCGATACCTCCTCTTTTTCAAGAAATCAGTGGCAGACACCTCCAAGTAGCAATACTTTTAGTAACTGTGATATTGAATTCATGGATCCTGCAATTTTGGAAGTTCGCCATGGCACACTTCCAGGTGGCATCAACAGTCCAGTCCTAGACGTAAGGTCCAGTTATTCTCCACAATTGAATACATTCGAGGAGGCAAGGCTCCAATCATTTTTGCAAAGATCTCTTCCTCCACACACAAACCAGAGAATTAACGAACTTGGGAATGGTTTTTCCTCCATCGCTGATGCTTATGGAGTTCGATCAAGGGTTATGGAGCAAACCCTGTCCAACAATTTCTCTCCATTTTCCCAGTTTACGTATCCTCAGCCTAGAAATGCAATAGCTTCTAATGGCCAATGGAATGGGTGGAATGAGGGCCCTGGTGCTAATAATTTGGGTATGGCAGAACTTCTCAGAAACGAGAGATTGGGATTTAATAAGTTATATGGTGGTTATGAAGATTCAAAGATCCGCATGCCCAGTTCTGGAAATATGTACAATGGGAATTATGGGATTTAAGCGTCTTATTTTTTACTTGGCTGTTGACCATATGGGTGATGAAATAGGATTATCGTGTGACTTAGATGAATTTATGTGAAGTATTAAATGCAAATGACCCATTAATTAGCTCTCGTGTCCTCTCTCATAAAGGCACCGGAAAGTTCCAAGAATGTTACCATTCAAGGAGATGAGATCGGTGATTAGTCTTATACTGGGCAACTTTCAGGTTGGTGAAAGATCAAACCTTCCCATACAATGTCTGGAAACCAACAGGTAATTTTTGACATGTTTATTCTTACTATGCCCGACTTTTAAATTGTAATTTTAGTTAGTGATCCTCTGCTTGCATTTGTATGATTCGTAGGCAACGAATGGTGTATCTTACCTCTCAGTGCTAAATTAATAAATATATGTTCTTTTTTAAGAGTGGAGAGATCATTTTTTAGCAAAATTTGATCAAGTTAAATCTTTGCCAACTAATATTATTTTCACTCGACTTTTTGACTCGTGTTTAAGTTTTACCGATGCTTTCTTTTTCCTCTTCGTTTTTAAATATCGATCAACTTTGTACCTTACCCATTTCATTTATAACAAAGATCATATTAAAATCTTCCAACTCAGTAATAAGGAGATTTCATTCTTAGTTTTACGACTAAATTGCAGGTGAAAGGAGCTAAGAGGCTCAAAGTGAGGGGCTGCAACCAAATGCTATACATCGCGATCCTTAAGTTTTTGAGCGTTTGTTTCCATTGGACTGAAGTATCAGATCTGTTATTTCAGATAAGGTGATTGCTTTTACTAATATATGCTTATATATAAGCAGAAGGCTGTTGATGTTTCACATACATAACTTTTTCGTGTACAAAGTTATGAAGTCAGGAGAGTTGCAAGCGATGTACTATTTGTCTCAGAAGTGTTCTTATAATTTAAAAGTTCAGACCTTTGTTTGTACAAAAAACTTACCATTTGGTCGTCTGTCTTCGTCCTGTAGTTGTCTTTTTTTGTAGATGTAATTTTTACCGTTTCTAAGCATATGAAATCGTCTCGTTCATCTTCAGATTTTTCTTCGATATTATGTTTGTTAATGCGCAGAGAATATTTTGGTAAGGATATGTCTACACAGAGGATGTCCATCTCTAGTAGCACACAATAACAAGCCAATTGGCTCTCACGTGCATTTGTTTTTACCCATTGATTGTTAAAAGCGAATTTCCCAAACGAAGTTTTCTCATTTAACATACTAGATTGGACTTGTGGCCAAAATTGTTGCGCTTGTAGAATAATAATTTTTTTTGTCATGTAACTGCAAATGAAAAAGTACAAGTGAAACGATTTGCATTTCAGTTTTGGTTGTTGATAGTGAATATATTTCATTTCTGGAACTTCTTCTGATCCAAATTCTGTGTATCCACCTGTTCCGGTCGTTGAAAATAAATTTTGAAAATTTTAAATTAAGGAATACAACAAAAGTAACTAATTATTCTGCTGACGGAGAGTAGAAAGTTCAACCCATGCAAGATACAAGAAAAAGACTTCTTCATAGCACCCGTGTGCCTGTTTCTATACCAAGGTTTAATGGGGCTCTCGTCGTTCATCGACAAAATTGATGTTGTTTGACTGGTCTGACATTCGACGCATTTAGGTTGCGATCATATGTTTACACACAAGTCAAGTTTTTTTCAGTTCAAATCAGACTCGTTAAATATAACGAGCTACAAATGAACATAAGTTATTCGCGAGCTTAGTAATTTCAAAACGAACCGAACTCGAGTTTCATGATAAAACTTCAAATCGAGTTAGAGTATATATATATATATTGTTACGGGATATAGGGTATTCTTGGGCGTTAGCTATGTTTTCATTTTTTTTTTATTTTTTTAAGCGCCCAGTTTCTTTTATTAATTTTTTTTAAAAAAAATAAATAACAAAATCTATAGAACATGGCCATTATCCACACCCAAATATTTAGAACACACCTCACGCTCAGAATAGTGAATTGAGCTCGAAATTGGAGATCTCGGCCGTGCTCTTTCCGGTCATCTTCGGAAGAAGATTCTTAAATCAGAAGATGTATGTTATATGATTATAAAATTCCAAGAAAATTTTTTGTTTCTAGATTTCTAGATTTACTTCCAGCTTGTATGGTTAAAAGAAATATTTATGAATTTAACCTTCGCGTGTATTCTAACAAGAAAATAGGGCAGAGCAAATAGTTTCGAATATGCATATAGTTACGTCTCTGCTAGCAAGCTGTGAGCTATATGTACTGAATTTAATCAGGAAAAATGAAAATGGAAAATAAATAACTGTTTCATAAGTAAAATAAAATTAAAAGAATTGCAGGAATAAGATTTTTGTAATATTCTTTTGAAAGGGTTGGTATGTCTACTGCAAGGGGCTACTCGATTCAATTTTTCGTTTGTGCCTCTGTGCAATAAGTAGTATGTGTAGCAATTTTAATTTTGTTATTTTATATTTATAGAATGGAAGAAAACAGCGGCGATGAACTGTCATGCATTCCCCAAGTTGGAGACAATCAAAAGCCAAAAATAGTGATGAAATTCGAATCTTTAGAGGAGGCGTTTTAGTTCTATAACAAATATGCACGAGAATCTGGTTTTAGTGCAAGAATGAGCAATAGCAAAAAACGTAAGAAAACAAATGAAGTTATTTGGAAAAAAATTGTATGCTTTAAAGAAGGACATACAGATGCAATCAGATAGAGTAAACAAGCAAAAAGTGATGAACCAATAAAGGAAAGAGCTCGTGGTGAGATTAGAACTGGATGTAAGTCAAAGATTTCAGTTGTGACGGAACAAACTAATCTTGGTTGGGTTGTTAGTACCTTCATGGAAAGTCATAATCATCCACTATCAACTCCTTCGAAGGTGCATTTGTTACGCTCACATCGTAATGTTTCTGCATCAAAGAAAGCACTGAGTCAACAGTTTGCAGAAGTGAATGTACCTACTTGTCAAAACAAATGCGATTGTTTGAAATAGAGTCTGGAGGGCCTGAAAATGTAGGTTGCACAGAAAGATATATAAGAAACTATGAGAAAACGCTTAGAGATGAGTACAAGGGTATCGATGCCGATACATTGATTGATTTCTTTCTGACTGAGAAAGACAAGAGTTCAACTTTATTTTTTGATTACGAGACTGATTCAGACAATAGATTTATTCAGTGTTTTTGGGCGGATCCTATATCAAGTAGGGCATACACTGCATTGGGTGATGTAGTGGTGTTTGATACAACTTATAACACCAACAAATATGGGATGATTTTCGTAACATTTGTAAGAGTTAATCATCATCATCAGGCCATTGTTTTTGGTTGTGGATTTTTGAGTAATGAGAAAGCTGATTCTTTTGTTTGGTTTCCTAATAAGTTCTAGAAGCCATGCCTAAAGGTGCACCAAACTTAATCATAACTGACCAGGATCCTGCTATGACGAAAGCCATAGCTGAATTTTTCCCTAAAACAATACATCGATATTTTTTGTGGCACATTCTAAACAAATTCCCAGATAAATTGAACCCGGTGACTTTTCGTGACCACTATCAAAGCATAAAAAATGTCATTGTACATTCTACGACATCTATTGAATTTGAGAGATCATGGGAAGAGGTTATGAATTGTGCTAACTTGGTAGAAAATGATTGGTTGTCATTTATGTATGAGTTACGACATAAGTGGGTGCCGGCTTATTTCAACCATGTATTTTCTGCAGGAATGTCAAGTAGTCAGAGATCTGAAAGTTCACATGCATTTTTCAAAAGGTACGTCTGTAGCAAGAACTCATTGATGGATTTTATAATTCGTTTCAATAAGGCACTTCGACACCAAAGACATAGTGAGTTAGTTTCTTATCGTACTGATATGAACGAGCGACCAAAGCTAAATCGAACTGGCCAATGTAATTTCAAATGGTGAATGTATACACGAAAAACAAATGGTTGGAGTTTCAAAATGAAATTAGTCTAAGTCATGGTTATTATGTGCAAAAAGCATCTATCAGAATTGAGTTTGGGGTTTACAATATCATTAATTTTCAAGGTTCTTTTTCTGCCAAACCTAGGCTGCTTACGCATGATATACAAAGAGACTATATATCATGTAGTTGCATGAAATTTCAATTTGAGGGTATTCCGTGTAGGAATATGTTAGCATTTTTCGTATCAACCAAGTGTTCCACTTACCTGATAAGTAGATACTCAAATGGTGGACAAAAGATGCAAAGATTGGCGTACTATATACTATGGCTGAGCAAAATGTGGTCGACGATCCTGAAAGGTGTTTGATGTCTAGACATATGAGGTTATCTTGTAAAGCTTCAGCTTTAATTGATGTTACATCTTTCACTGATGAGGGGACAAACTTCTTGGCTGAACAGTTTGATTCTATTGATAGCAAAATAAAGGAGATGGATATTAATAGAAAATTAAGCCGTGGAAGTAAAAGTAGGAGAACCATGGATGGAGCCATTGGTATCATTGATCCTTCATAAATAAGAACAAAAGGACGTGGGAAGAGACTAAAATCATCGAAGGAGAAGTCAACATCAAGGGACAGACAGTGTCGTGGATGAGGGCGTCGAGGTGTGTCACATGACAAACACAACTGTCCAAATTTGCAAGACGAGTATGTATTGATTAATTTTTAAAAAAGTAAATAATTTCTTTAATATTAGTACGGATGACAAAGTTCGTTTATCAGGTCAACTGTAAATAATGATAACACAGATGAGAACTCAGATGAAGAAGATTTTGGATCAATAGATGGTAACTCAAATACATAAATTATTTTATGCATTTAAATTTTGTTTCATTGATAATATTTCACTAATCATCGTCTTCATATTTACAGGTTCTAACAACATGTGGACAACTGGAATGAGCTTCTATGATTGAAATTAATCTGTCTGTATTTATGTTTCTGCTGCTGGTGCTTGTATGGTGCTAAATTTTGATAAGATATTGCTATGCTAAAATGGTTTGTGCTATATTAAAGTTAAACTTTAATTACATATTTTGTTGGAAAAACACCGTGAAATTGTGTCATACTTTGAATAATAAGATAGTGCTCTGCTGATTTCTAATGCAATTGCTGCTGCAGGAATGGGGTTGATCGAGCTGAGGAATGTTGTGCTACTGAATTGCTAGAATGTTGTGCTCTGCTGATTTCTGATAAATAACATTGCTAAAATGTTGTGCTACTGAAATTTTTTAACTATTGCTCTGTAAACTTTTGTGTTTGCCGCATTTGATGACTGCTCGCTGGTTGTATTTGTTAATCTCCAGAATATCATTTTAACTTCAATTGCAAGCTACTGTAAAGAGTAGCACGCTATTCTTGTACGTGTTAACCTCCAGAATATCATTTTACCATTTTGCCGATTGAGTAAATGAGTTAGGTTAGTATGAGTTTCTGTTTTTGTAATGTGTGAATGAGAAAGCATCACACAGTTTGCTTATTGACCGAAAATAAAAGGGCAGCGTTGAGAAAAGAACTTTCATTTTGCTTCAGCTTTAAACACTCTCATTTACTCCTAAAAGGGCAGTATTTTTTTGATTCCACAATTCACAACAAAGGTAGAAAATCCCTTTTTTGCTGCAGCTCCACTAAGAAATACAGACTTATTGTGTTTGCTGTAGCTCAACTAAGAAATACAGACTATAATAGCAACTGCACAATAGTACATTACATGTGTATGCCCTTTGGAAGATGGAGCATCTTTGCTCGGACATGAACTTATGTAAAAAAAAAAAAACATTTCAAAGTACACAAATGCCACAATTCACAAACATTTCGCAAAATCATTCTTAAATATAAACATCACATACCAACATGTCTTTGGTCTTACCCATTTATCCTATGCTGCTTACTGCTGCTATAAGTACGTAGAAAATGTTCTAAAACATGATAATGTAATTTCCAATTCAACAAAGGAAACAACTTCCAACAACATATTTAATCATGGTCACTAATTTGTAATCGATTCCAAATTCTCTACAATCGCTTCCAAATTCTTCTTTATCTCATCCAAGTTTTGTTCTATCCCTTGCAACTTCTTTATTTGTTCAGTCTGTGAAACTTTTAACCTTGTATTTGAACTTGCTGAACTTGAACTTTCATTTACACTAGAGTTGGAAGAAGTGCCTGCAGCTTGTTTCACCATAAATGCGTCATAAGTTCTTTTTGCCTCCTCTCTATTTTTGAAAGACTGGTGGACATCACCCTTATGTCCGGTAACTTTAGAAGATGCTTCTCTCCACGTATCATAAATACCTGGTTCACGTCCAACAAAGACAACATATGTTTTCCCCTAAAATTTACAAAAATTCACAAATTTTTTCAACACGCAGACACAAAATATTATAACTACAAACAATTAAAAATTTAAAACTCATCATTTTAAAACTCAGCAAAACAAGTATAGCACTGATTCTGGCCCTGTGCATAGCAAATTGAGTTGGAACTAGAACATGTATAATATTTCAATCCAAGCATGTAATCACACATAAAAAGGAATTGCATGAGACAAAAGAATTCTTACTATTCAATTTTTACCTTCAAAATCCGAAATTCCCAAAATCTTCGGATGAAGAAATTTCCAGCTACCAATATTTACCTTCTGATTTTAGAATCTTGGAATTTGTTCACCGAAAAAAGCACGGCTGAGAAGCGTACTCTTCTGATTTAAGAATCGTCTTCCGAAGATGACCGGAAAGAGCCCGACCGAGATCTCCAATTTCGCGCTCAATTCACTTTTCTGAGCGTGAGGTGTGTTCTGAATTTTTGGGCGTGGATAATGGCTCTGTTATATATATATATATATATATATATATATATATATATATATATATATATATATATATATATATATATATATATATATATATATATTTATCTGTGAGACGGGTCAACCCTATGGATATTGATAATAAAAGTAATACTCTTAGCATAAAAAGTAATACTTTTTCATGGATGATCCAAGTAAGTGATCCATCTTACAAAATACGACCCGCGAGACAGTCTCACAAGAGACCTACTCAATTAAAAATGTAATGATATTCAAATTTTATTATAGGAATTGTAAAGTAATCTATGTAAAAAACATGTTAATACAATAAGAAATGAAAGCCCATAATTTCCGAGCCCATATATTTGCAAAGTAAGGCCCAACCAGATTCGAAACCCTAAATACTTAAAGATGCAGTGCCCTCATCTTCGATTCATTTGTCAGATATCACAAGAATTAGCGGTGAAAATGCATATTTTCGTTAAAACCCTAACGGGGAAGACGATAACCCTCGAGGTTGAATCCTCTGACACCATCGACAATGTGAAGGCCAAGATCCAGGACAAGGAGGGAATCTCCCCGGACCAGCAGCGCCTCATCTTCGCTGGGAATCAGCTCGAGACGGCCGCACCCTCTCTGACTACAACATCTAGAAGGAGTCCACGCTCCACCTTGTCCTCCGCCTTCAAGGTGGTGCCAAGAAGCGCAAGAAGAAGACCTAAACCAAGCCCAAGAAAATCAAGTACAAGAAGAAGAAGGTTAAGCTCGCCATGCTCCAGTTCTACAAAGTGGATGATTCGGGAAAGGTGCAGAGACTCAAGAAGTCACTCTAACGCCGAGTGTGGTGCGGGTACTTTTATGGCCAACCACTTTGATAGGCATTACTGTGGTAACTGTGGGCTCACCTATGTCTACAATAAGGCTAGCGGTGATTGATGAATCAGCAAAGGCGATGACTTTGTTATCTCAGTATATGGGTATTATTTTTATAGATTTATGTGTTGAGACTTTGGATATTTTACTTTGAATGCTGTTGGATTTTGTTATGAAGTTTTGCCAGATTTATTTCGTGGGTTTTGAATTGCTTGCTATTGGATGTGAATTTATTAATGAAATTTGAGGCAAAACTAACTCTTTGCTGAATTTGTGAATCTGAGATTGCCTTGTATATTGATAACGAGAGTTGTATCCCGTTTCTTCAGAAACTGTGGTGAGTATGTAGTATTGATATTTTCATTCTTAGCATATGGGCATATACGCGTTGGTTGTGGATCATCCTAAGACAAAACATCGGTCGCCTGCTACCTCAATGGTCTCTTTATCTTCTTCATATAATATAAGATTTTTTTATCTTTTAAATCTATTTCTGGTTGTGGGACATTCTTTATATGGGTAAACGGAGACTCTGATAACGTCGTAACGTTTTTTCATTCATGTCTACCATTGCTTCCAATATCTTGCTTCACGGCGTATATTCTTTCTTCTTTACACTACTATCAGGTCTTACGTATGTGGAACTCTATTTTTGAGCATCCTTTCTTATCCTTTCAAATACCAGAAAAAACTCCGCTTGAAATTGACTTGCAATTGTAGGGGAACAACGCACTTTTGCTTCTCCGTTCTGTGTTCATTTCTATGGCGAGGTTTATTTTGTTCGAGTAGGTGTTCGACAAGTCAAATTGTGGCTCGGAGTTTATTGAATCTAATGTAAAACAATTAATAATATTTCACGATTTCATTCGATTATGGCATTATACTTTATTTGTATAACAATGCAAGTGGCATAGATAAAGTCTTTGAATATACAATAGGTATCATGAGGTCTGCGTCACAACGTAAGATCATGGAACTCATTAGGAAGTATACTAAATATTCTAAACAGGTTCCTAGTCGAATCAGCCGCCTAAAACAAGGATAAAGGTCGCTCGAGTTCGAGAGTAACATCTGTGGAGTAAACGCCATGTTTCATTGGTAAGGGTATAAAGATGTTCATTCACACAGATGAGTCATATGATGATGCACTGAACAACCTTTCCTCAGACTGTCCAAGTGGTTCTCACTTATCGAGTAGAATAGTCAACTGTTATGGTTGTATACCATTATTCTTTTGATCCGGGACAATGTAAGGGCTATACATACTAGCATGCACTTTGATCCATTTACCTACTCCATCGAGGGTCATCAGGTGGCGAGGTTGGGTGTAGTTTCGAAATACGTAGGGGCAAATGCATTGTAGTCGGGTATTCACCGTTCGCCTACGGGTGTAGATATCCTAGGTGATCTGATGAGTTAATAGTGCAAGGAGTATCTGGCCAGAGCAAGAAATGTGCTTTAAGGAAAGGTATTTTCTTAGTTGCACTTACCATGACACTATTAGTACTCAAAGAAAAATCGCAACGTTGTCGAATCCATATGCAACTGTCGATATACCAATGGTTGCAGATTTGAGCAGGATATATGTATTGAAGGGACTGCACTGTACGCTAACCATGACTAAAGGTTCTTGCAGGCACTATCAGTGATACTTAGGGGATCATGAGACGATGTTATTAGACTCTCTTACCATGATCCGATGGGTGCAATCAGAAATGAGTTATGACATTCTTGATCAAAGACTTGATGAAAAGAATGGGGTTAGCTAGGGTAAACCCGAATAAGAATAAATGTTGTTCTGAATCACATAGAGATGTGAACTCATGGCTAGTTGTATCCCTGAACCACTGAGGGTTACACAAGTATCGGATTCTGTGTTCTCGTTGAGATAATCAAATCTCAAAGAGTTGACATTTGACACTCTAGTTTGATGGAGATCAAACAGGAAGCTTATAAAGGAGTTTATGAGTTGATTTCATAAGATGGAAGAAATGGAAGTTATCATGATTGCTAAATAAGGAAGGAGAGTGGAACTGCCTGTTATGTGAAGGAGTTCACTAAAACTGTCAGCTGTCAAATATGGTAACTGCCATATATGGTAAGTTCCAAATTTGGTAAATGAAAATTTTACTCTTCAAAATTTTCGATTTTTCATTATTTGAACAAGATTTGTATGCTCGGTACAGCGGCGCTCTCGGATCGTCGATCGGGGGTTATAATGAATTCAGAATCATTTTTTATGTGAATTTGGAATTTACTGATTAAATGAGTGTGTTATTAGTGGTGACTACTAACATGCACAAATTCTCATATATGTTCTAGAGGAGTATAGAATTAAATTATCTAAGGAGTTAATATATAAATTAAAAAATCATTATTTAATTTAATTAATATACATATTTATTTTATATGGTGATATAAAATATGTGTAAATGATATATTATATCATGTATTATTAAAAGTTAATAAATACATTATATATTAATTATATGAGAGTTTTATTATAATTAAAATATTAGAGTCCTTGTGGGAGAGAGACTCCTAATTGGATTAGAAGTCTCACTCGGTATATACACCACTAGGACTCATAATATAAAACCTAATTTTGGGACACAAAACAAAAGGAAAATTCTCTCCAATATCAAGCTAGTGCCTGATAACAAGGAAAAAGAAAAAAACTCTCGGCCATAACAAGGAAAAAGAAAAAAAATTCTTGGCTCCTTTTGGTTGTTCCATTTTCGCTCCTGTGCCGTCGCACCATCTCCGTCTTTTGGAAATTCGGATATTACAATCTCAACGCACTTGTAATTCTAAACAAGGAATTCATTCTTTGATCGTGGACCCAATTAGGCGATTAAAAGAGAAGAGTCATTCGTAGGGATTTATAAGAAGGTTCGTAGGGATTTACAAGAAGGGCTATATCCGTTTAAACATCAGAATAATTTGGAGTCAATCGTTAAGAACGCAAAAATATAATCCTAAACGTCCTATGAATATTTCCAAACATACTATGCCCAAAAACAAAAAAATTGGGTGTGAGAATACGATGTCCCAACATATTTTGGAGTGGTAAAGAGTATTGGAGATTTGTCCCATTAATGGCTGATCAAGGCCATGATCGCACAATCATTTTGCTGCACTCCCAGGAAAATCGACTACTCTTCCCTTTTGATATGTATCAATAATGCCCTTTAAATTACACATCCTATGATGAAGAAGTTCCAATCTACTGAACTAACCTGATCGTTCGAATGATTAGATCAAGTTATGGTCTTCCCCCACAGTACTTTGAATATGGACTACTCCCTTAACACCAAACATGATACTCACCAACGTCATAAATCGGAGACTTTTTTTGAAAGTGTATCTACAATGGATTTGCTAATTAATATTTGAGATTCCGCCTCTTCCACCATTCTTACACGATGAGGGGCCCTGATGCACAAGATATTCCATAGACTGGAAACCAGGCCATTATCAGCAACTGTCCTTCAAACCCATCCTACTTGAGAAAATAAGATCCACTGTTATCCCCGGCCTAAAACCAGATGTATGATTCTGTGAGAGGCTGCTCAACTTCAATGCAGAATTAAAACTTCCCCTCCAACTAGGCCCCAGCTTTAACCAGTGATGGCACTTGATTCAAATCTGCTAAATTTCTCTTTATATTATAAAGATCTTGAGTCAATTGAGGATTGAGTCATAGTATGTGTGCAGGTTTTCCAATCTTACATCAGGAGCGAGGCCACTAACATTTGACCATTACTAATTTCACCATATCATATACTGCAAAATCTTTTCACCTTAATTCAGCCCGAGCTACACGTCCAACTCTCTTCGTCTTCTGTTAAAATACATCACGTGCTTCACCTTTTCAAATGTAAACATGGCCTACAAATCCGGTGAAATTCTCATAAAAAATGTAGCCTACAAATCAGGTGATCTGATAAAACCCCGGTGATGTCTACTTTTGGCTATACTCAATGCTTCACATTCAGAAGGGTATGTAATGCACCAAATATTCGAGGAGAATCTCAGTACAAATTTGAGTCTATACTTTTTGAGTTTCAATTTCCACCAATGGTTACCTGAAAGGATAGTTTCTATGCCACACGGTGTGGTAATAACGTTCAGATCCTCTGTTTCGTCGTGGATTCATGTGTGGAACTTCACTTGTTTTTGTGGAGCGTTTGTTAGGATCAAACGCTTACCACTATGCTAAAGTGCACCTACTTAGGTGCTAATGGATCGGGCTGTTAGACTCATGATTCCGGTGAAGTGCGTGTCTATCTGTTGGTGTTGTCTCATTTCCCTTCAAGATCAGTCTTACCAGTTCCCTACCATCGGCTCTCTCCCAAGCAGAGACAATGTTATCCGTTAAGATCTGGTGTCACTCTTTTACGACTTACTGAGTCAACCAGATCAAGCGGCGCAACGTCAGCAGCTTGACGCATGAGAACTTCCCAAGTGGTCACTATTTCAGTACTACTCTCACTCATGTACGCGTAACCCAACAGCTTTGTCAAATGCAACTGAAAAATTATCTGAATTGTGTGGTGTTCAGTCTGTATTTTCAAGATTAACATAATCTCAATGACAAACTGGAGGGCCATTATAAATTTGGCTAAAACCCTTATGTTGCAAACTATATTGCTTGCTTATTTGATGTTTTACAAAATATAATGATAAGTATTTTAAATAATTCATTAGAATCATAGTTGTAACATGATTAAAATTTTACAATTGCGTAACTGATAACAAATATTTCAAATAACATTATTGAACATCAAATATATGTGTTAACTTTACTATTAGTTTGAGCCAACTTAAATTCAAAGAATTTCATTCAAATGTATATGCTTTAGTATCATTCAAAAGCAACATGTAATTATTTTATCGTGTGTAAACGTAACATATTGTTAAATTTTTTTTATCAATAAGTTAATTTTTATTAAGTATTACATAATATGCATGGTCATTAATTTAAAGGAGCATAACTATACAATCAATGTACAATATAAGAGGGTTAATTCAAGACGTAGTGACATTGAAGGGGATACAGTGATAATGATATGACCAATAATTAGAAATAAGTTTAGAGACACGTTTTAAGGGTATAGCCTAGTGGTAAAGGTGATGTCTCCAATTCTATTTGGGTTCAATTCCCATTTTGTGGGTGGTTTAGATAATTTAATTATTAAATTTTCTCCCTCCATTATATATATATATATATAAATTATTAAAAGTAAAATTTACGGTAAAAAATAAAATATATTAAACTGCACACTTTATAAAATTTGTCTACTCAATTATGTTTTTCTTTATAATTTGAGAGACTTATTTATAGAATTTTTTTGGAAATAATCCAAAAATAAATACATCATTACATACATCATCACACAGTATTTTTCAACATTTACAACTCTACTTTCAACATTCAATAATTTCAACCATTATTTTCAACACTCCCCTTGTGATGATGATCATGATACAATGATTGTCTTCATTACATATTTTTATATTGTCTCGTTAAAAACCTTACCAAGAAAAACTCATTGGGATAAAAATCATAGTAAAGGAAAAATAGTGCAGTCACGTAAACTTTCATCATGTTAACTCGAACGATTCTTCACAAATTTTGTAGATTGCGCATCTCAATGTTATATATATGATTTCTGAATATTGTCGTATAGGAAGTGCCTTGTGAAGAGATCTGATAAGTTTTCACTTGATTGAATGTAACAAATATCAATATCTTTATTCTTCTCAAGCTCATGGGTGAATGCGAAGAACTTAGGGGGAATATGTTTAGTTCCTTCGCCTTTCATGTATCCTTCTTTCATTTGAGGAACACATGTAACATTATCTTCATATAGTATCACATGCTTCTTGTCGAATGATAATCCGCGTGAGATTTGGATATGTTCGGTCATTGATTTTAGCCACACACATTCACGACTTGCTTCATGTAGTGCAATAATACTGGCGTGATTTGATGAAGTTGTTATGAATGTTTGTTTATGTGAACACCAAGAAATTGCAATGCCTCCACGAGTAAATATATATCCGGTTTGGGAACGTGCCTTGTGTGAATCTGATAAATACCCAGCATCAGCATAACCAATTATTCTTTGATTAGTATCTTTTGAATACAAAAGTCTCAAGTATGCCTTTCCTCGTATATAACGGAATATATGTTTAATTCCGTTCTAGTGTCTTTTTGTTGGATATGAGCTAAATCTTGTCAATAAATTTACAATAAATGATATATCAGGTCTGTACAATTTGCAAGATACATAAGGGCACCAATAGCACTTAAATATGGTACTTCTGGACCAAGAATAATTTCATCATCTTCACATGGACGGAATGAGTCTTTTTCTATGTTTAATGATCTAACAACCATTGAAGTACTTAAAGGATTTGATTTATCTATATTAAAATGTTTAAGAACATTTTCTGTATAATTTGACTGGTGAACAAATATTTCACTTTGTGCAACAAATCGAGCTTTATATCTTACTATTTCATTTTTCTCATTTCGCTTTTAAATAAAAACCATTTGTACCCAACAGGTTTTACACCTTCAGGTGTAAGGACTACAGGTCCAAAAATATTTTGTTTATTTAGCGAATTCAATTCAATCTCGATGACATCTTTCCATTTTATCCAGTCCTGTCGATTTTTACATTCACCAAAAGATTTTGGTTCATGATTCTCATTGTCTTTTTGGTTCAAATGGTTTTTATTTATATCTTTTTGGTTCCACATTTTCCATTATTAATATAATTGATAGAGATTTCACGATTCTCATCAGTTTATGGTTCTAACGGAACATTTTCATCATCATGTATTTCTATCGAATATCATTCTCTATTTAGTGATCATCGTGTTTCTCTATGCTTTTTCTTTTTCGAGGATTTTTATCCTTGGAACCGATTGGCCTTCCACGCTTCAATCGTTTTATGACATCATGAGTGCCTTCAATTTGTTTCTTTGAAATTTTAATTAGATCAGGGACATTTAAAGCATGTATATGTGATTTAGTTACCCCTTTTGTGTTTGCAAATGTATCTGGTATTTGATTTTCTATTATTTGCAAATGCACAATTTACTGTACATCTTTTTCACATTGTTTAGTTCCTAGATCCATATGTAACAATGATGATGTATACTATGTAATTTTCTTTTCGATATGTTTCTTTTCTCCCCCTAACATTGGGAAGATTTCTCCATTAAAATGAAAATCAGCAAAACGCGATATAAACACATCGTCTGTCTGAGGTTCAAGATATCGAATTATTGATGGGCTATCATAACCAACATAAATTTCGATATTTCTTCGAGGTCCTATTTTTTTTCGTTGGGGCGGTGCAATAGGATCGTATACCATACATCCAAAAATTCTCATATGAGAAATGTCCGGTTTATGAAAGACAAGCTGCAATGGGGAGTATTTATGATATGTATTTGGTATGATGCGAATTAATGCAACAACATATAAAATTGCATGTCCCCATATAGGAATAGGAAGTTTTGTTTTCATAATCATTGGTCTAGCAATCAAATTTAGATGTCTAATCAATTATTCAGCTAATCCATTTTATGTATGTACATGAGCAACATGATGCTCAACAGTGATTCTCATTGACAGAAAATAATCATTGAAAGGCTGTGAAGTAAATTCACCAGCATTATCAAGTCTAATTTTCTTGATTGTATGATCGAGAAATTGATTCCACAATTTTATTACATGAGCAAGTAATCTTGCAAATGCCACATTCCAAGTTGATAATAAACATACATGTGACCATCTACTGGAGACATTAATCAATACCATAAAATATATAAAAGGTCCACATGATGGATGAATTGGTCTACAAATATCACCCTGATTACATTCAAGAAACATAGGTGATTCAGTTTGGATTTTAGGTGGTGTTACTCTTATAATAAATTTTCCAAGATAACGTACTTTGCATTGAAACTTATTATTTTGAAAAATCTTCTGGTCTTTCAGCGGATGATCATGTGTATTTTCTATAATTTTTCGCATCATTGTTGAACCCGTATGTCTTAATCGATCATGCCAATTGCTTAATATTGAAGAATTATCAACTACCATGTTTGATTCAATTAGACTTATATGTATATAATGCAATCCAGTAGAGAGCATTGATAGTATTTCAACTACATATTTCTTTCCTGATTTATACGTGGTAAGACATGTATATTTCTCATTTCCTTCATTTATTGTCTGAGTATCATAGCAATGAGAATATATGTCATTAAAACTCAACAAATTTCTTTTCGATTGTGGTCAATACAAAGCATCATTTATCAGAAATTTTTTACTATTAGGTAACAAAAATTGTGTTTTACCACAACTTTTAATCAAGTCTACAAGACCTTATATTGTATTCACCATTGTTTTTGTTGGTTTTAGTTCCAAGAAATATCTTTTATCTCGAGAATAGTGTGCGTTGTACCACTATCAGGTATCCAAACTTCCATAAGATTAGTTCTTTTTTTAGCTTTGTTCATAGTAATTTCCACATTTGAACTTCAAAATAATATGCAATGAAAAAATTATTGAAAATACATATATAATTTATTAAAAAATATAAGGCATATAATAATTATACAATAAAATATTAGCATATGAGCACATGAAAAATAAAATATTTTACATTTCAATTCCACCAATATATTGATCATTTTCAGATAAATCTGCAGCATCAAAATGAGTTGAATCACTCAAACCCAGTGTGTTCAGTGAAGTTGGTCTCTTTTTCTTTTCCATTTATTTATTTTTTATAGAGCTTACAAAAGTACCCGAGGGCTCGACAAATACGAGACCAATGTCCTGGAGTGATGCATCTAGAACAAAAACTTTCAAATCGTTTTGAGTGATTTTTATTAACACTGATGTTCTCATGATACATTTTCAATGGGTGGTTCGTGACGCCCTTTTGAGATGAGTTATATAAGTAACTATCTAGATTGTTTTCAAAACCACGACCGCGACCATGACCATGATCACTTCCACGTCCACGTCCACGGCCACAACCTCTATTTTGACCTCGATCAAAACCTTGTATCTGAATTTGATTTTGGTTTCCATGTTTAAATTAATTTTACTTACAACATTTACTTCTGGAAATGCTGTCGATCAAGTGGGTCTGGACTGATGATTTCTCATGAGCAGCTCGTCGTTCTTTTCTGCAACAAGAAGATATGCGATAAGTTCAGAATATCTCGCAAATCCACGCACTCTATATTGTTGTTGTAGAGTTATATTTGATGCATGAAAAGTAGAAAATGTTTTTTCAAGCATTTCCGATTCTATAATCTCATGTACACAAAATTTTAATCACGAGATTATTCGATATATCGTCGAATTGTAATTACTGACTTTTCTAAAATCTTGAAATCTTAACGTATTCAGTTCATCACGGGTGATTGGAAGTATAATATAAGGTCCATGAATTTAAATCACGTAAACTGAATGAATGTAATCTAGATTTTTTATTTAAATTATGTTTTTAAATATTTTTGTGCATTTTATGCATAATTATTGCATGATAGGATTTAATTCATGAAATTTTAGAAGTTCACGTGAAACGTATGCTTAATCATTTTCTTAAAAGTACTAGAATTTTTTTTAAAACTCTAATAAATTCAGGCCCACTCCATATACATATACATAAAATACTTTTGTACCATTTTAAAATAAAACATCCAACTACTATTTGAAAATCCAAGGAAAATAGTCAAAACAAGAAATCATTAAACGTTTTACCTAATCTAATAAGCAATAAATTTGAAAAGTGTAGCTCATACTAAACATCTCAAAAATCTCTCAAAATCATGAGAAAATAGTCTTAAAATCTTTAACGTAAATCATAAACTTAAATGCGAAAAGTATAAGTGCTGGCCCTATGGTTATGGGCACCTTCAGCCTAGTCAGGTCAACCATCAAGACCTTCATCATACTCACCTGCATAAAAAAAAATCATGCATAAACGTATCGTTTTTATTTTTGAAACCAAGCATGCAACATATCTTTTAAATGTCCAATAATTAAACCATAAAATCCACAAACATTTAAAAATCATAATTTAGCATATAAAAATTCATAAACATTTGAAATTATCATGTAAAACAGCATATAGGATACTGCCATGACGTTTACTAATTTCTAGGTGTAAAATAGGTCGTTTTACCCCTGGACGTAAATTCTCACAGTTTTGACTTTTTCTTAATTTCATTAACTCTAATATGTCCCAAATAATTATTTAAGCCTAAATTAAAATTCTCATCATTTTATTTAGCATAAATGCTTGGCTTTTTAATTAATTTGTAATTAGATATTTTGAAGGCGTTTTAATCTCGAAAAATCCCAAACTTTAATATAGAATTCTTAATTCAAAATTTAGAATTTTTATATATTTTAGTCCCTTGTGAACCACGACTCGCCCTGTGAGCCATGTTTCGATTTATTTTAATTCTAACAACCCTAACTTGACCCTTGAAAGTTCACCCAGAGCCATCTTTCGATTTTCTCGAGCCACCCTTGAACCATGCAAACCCAACCCTGACCAACCCCTTAGTGCACCCTACTGGACCCTTGTAACCCTTAGGAACCAATACCCAAACCAAGAAAAAGAAACCGAAGCCCCCAACCCCAACCATATGGTGGCCGAGAACTTCTAGTGTATGGACTCTTCTTTTTGGTGCTTAGGACCTTAGCCATTGACCCATCCCTTGAACCAACCTGTTGTGCACTCACCTAGAGGACCCTTAGGACTTAACCTAGCCCCGCCCCTGAGCCTTGGACCGAGCCCCTTAACCCCTGGAAGCCTGCGTACTTCTGCGCATGGCTTGACAAATACTCGGGTAGTAGTCCTTGTTGGCTAGGACTCCTCCCAGCCCACTTAACTGACCCTACTCTCAACTCTACAAGACCCTAGCCGAGCCCTGGATCCAAGCTGAGACCAAGCCGAGCCATCAAGACCCATCACCGAACCCTTATGATCACATGAGAGGATTTTCATACCAGATTGTTTCTTTTGGTTTTTACAGCGTGTGTGGCGTGTTCTTAAGACTCTAAACCCGTGTAAATCATGTTGGTTCGATCCCTAACTCATGGCAGCCCCTTGAACATCATATAACATGATTTTGGAACAACAACCAAGCTTTAGAAGTGCATACTCATGTAAAAACGAAAATAAATAAATACACCACTTGTTTTCCATAAAATTCACGCATAAAACTTATTATGGTGTGATGATGTTTTGAAGGAAGAATTATGTGTGCTTTTGCGTATTTAATTCACGATTATTCATTGTCGATTACGAAGAATGAGGCAAGAACCATGGCTTAAACTCTTCCTTGAAAAATCTCGAATTTTCAACAAATTGTTGTGGGTGAGTTGTCGTGTATTTGAAGGGGTTTTTGTGTGCACAAAAATCTGAATGTGGCGTAGGAAATTGTGAGGGTTTGGGGGTGATTTAGCATATTATATAGTTCATTATTTCCTTAATTAAGTTTAGGCCCATGAAGCACACAAATTAGGTCCATTAGTCTTAATTAGGATTTAATTAAAATAATAAAATAGTTTCGCTAAAATAAGTTTGTGAATTTATTAGCCGGGTTGCCAAAAAGTTCGTATTTTTATTGAAAAACTAGCACCGATAAAATTTACGTCCCGGTGTATAAAACCAACTCAAAACCCCTTAGTATTCAAAAATATGAAAAACCATCAACCATATTTTAAATAATTAAAAACAATTATTTAATAAAAACATTTTCCATTTTTCAGCCATCGGTCTCCGTTACTCGATTGCAACTCGGATAACCTTTAAAAATTTATTTTAATGCAACCATGTAGAAAAATATATTTTAAACATGTCAACATGCATAACATAATTAATTCATACATTTAAAACAATTAATTAAAATACACAAGTAATTTAATAATTTGTATGTATGTGGTTCGCGTGGACCCTCGAATTTTCGTGACGTTACAATCTTCCCCCCTTAATTTGAATTTCGTCCTCGGAATTTTATTATCCTTAATAACCCAAAGTTTAGTCTTACTTCTAGTATACTGAAAATCCACGCTTCCGCTGCGCTACTCTGATAAAACTTAAGTTCTAGAATATCCTTACGTCTCATTGATCCCAATTAAATTTCCTTTCTAAATCCTTATTTTGCAATTCCAAACATAAAAAGACTCATAATGACTTAGTGCTATGTTATTATAACCTCGAATTTTAACTTATTTTATTTTATACCCAAAATGTTCGTCAACGTATCATTTTTCAACCTTAAAATCTCGAACGCATCCGCTAACGCTTAGATTTTCAAGCCTAATATTGATTCATTCTACCAAATCCTTGATTATCATTCCTTATAACATTATAACCAAGATATTTCAAGGTTCTAAATATTCTTACTAGCCTAAATCATCGAAAATTCTTATCATTTAACACATTCAATTCTCGCTTATTACTAAATTAGTGCCCAATTTCCTTAATAATTGCAAAATCAATTTTTAATTTTCTCAAAAATTATCTTAATTGGTCCTTAATTTCGAAAATCCTATGATTAACCCATAAGTTCTTGGCATTCTTAATTTCCTTCTACAGATTTCCCTTAACATAATTTCAAAAATTTAAAACTTATTTAACCAAAAACCAATTCCTATAACCAATTTTAACTTTCATCAAAACTTAAAATCTCAATTTATACATTTTCTTACTTCCAAAGATCATCGCAGTCTTCGAACCATTATTCCTTATGAGTAATTCCCAAAAATTAATTCAACTAATAACCACCAATCATAAATATTTTCTTAGAAAATCTATTGTCCCAAAAACATTCATAATATATAAGATTAACTTATGACCCAAAAAGTAGAATGTCAATACTAAAACCCAAAAATGAACATAGTCCAATTTCACCACGAAGCCAACATGCGTTAAAATCGAATAATTTCTTATTTCATATCGTAACACGTATAAAATTCTAAAGCATATAAAACATATATCCTCATAATGCTATTAAACATATGACGTAAACATATAATTCATATAATTATGCAGGTAACATCATAAAATCATATAAAGCATTTAAACTTACAGACTGAGGCTTGACGACCAATCTTCCCCGCACTGATGGTGGCACAACCCTTGACAGGACCTTTGCTCTGATACCAACTGTAACACCCCAGATTCGACGACCTTCCTCACTGTACCAAGACGAGTATTTCCAAAGTGTTTATGTCCTCACTCACATGCACCCTAGGAAACTTCCCAAGAGGTCACCCATCCCAAAATTTCCCCAAGTCAAGCACGCATAACTTTGGAGTTCTTATGTGACGGGCTATCAAAAAGAAGATGCATCTTCTTGATATGAGTAGTACCTATCAAAATTTTTAAGCCCTCTTCAATTGCACAGTCTCATACCTGAACAGTTTCGGAATCCCTCTCCTTCCGGTATAAGATCGGTTCATCCATGTTCTCTCCGCCTAGAAGCCTGCCAGGAGCCGCTCGTTGTCCATACAATCTCATGGCACCGACGATCACCCCCCGCCCTCTTCGGCCCCTGGCCTCACATGCCCACTAACTTCTTCTTAGTTCGTCCTCGAACCACACCGTACTCGGAGAGCTCAGGTCTGATACAAACTGAAATGTCTGCTTAATCGTTTTCTTAAAAAGTACTAGAATTTTTTTTGAACTCTCATAAATTCGTCCCACTCCTTATACATATACATAAAATACTTTCGCACCATTTTAAAATAAAACATACAACTAGTATTTGAAAATCCAAGGGAAATAGTCAAAACAGGAAATCATTAAACGTTTTACCAAACCTAATAAGCAATAAATTTGAAAAGTGTAGCCCATAATAAACCTAAAAAAAATCTCTCAAAATCATGAGTAAGTAGTCTTAAAATCTTTAACGTAAATCATAAACTTAAATGCGGAAAGTAGAAGCGCCGGTCCTCGGGTTATGTGCACCTTCAGCCCAGTTAGGTCAACCATCAAGACCTCCATCAAACTCACCTGCATCAAACACACCTAGTGAGTGTAAAGACTCAACACACATATTCTTGATAACAAATACATAAACATGTAAAACATAAACATTTTCATATTACCATGAAAATATACATATCATCATCAACATATACATATCCATATTCATGTTCGTGTTTTGTTGAATTCAGATCGCTGATTGTAACTTTCGTATTTGTATACGTGTTGGGCGATGGATCCATCATATAAAGCATTTAAACTTACAGACTGAGGCTTGACGACCAATCTTCCCCGCACTGATGGTGGCACAACCCTTGACAGGACCTTTGCTCTGATACCAACTGTAACACCCCAGATTCGACGACCTTCCTCACTGTACCAAGACGAGTATTTCCAAAGTGTTTATGTCCTCACTCACATGCACCCTAGGAAACTTCCCAAGAGGTCACCCATCCCAAAATTTCCCCAAGTCAAGCACGCATAACTTTGGAGTTCTTATGTGACGGGCTATCAAAAAGAAGATGCATCTTCTTGATATGAGTAGTACCTATCAAAATTTTTAAGCCCTCTTCAATTGCACAGTCTCATACCTGAACAGTTTCGGAATCCCTCTCCTTCCGGTATAAGATCGGTTCATCCATGTTCTCTCCGCCTAGAAGCCTGCCAGGAGCCGCTCGTTGTCCATGCAATCTCATGGCACCGACGATCACCCCCCGCCCTCTTCGGCCCCTGGCCTCACATGCCCACTAACTTCTTCTTAGTTCGTCCTCGAACCACACCGTACTCGGAGAGCTCAGGTCTGATACAAACTGAAATGTCTGCTTAATCGTTTTCTTAAAAAGTACTAGAATTTTTTTTGAACTCTCATAAATTCGTCCCACTCCTTATACATATACATAAAATACTTTCGCACCATTTTAAAATAAAACATACAACTAGTATTTGAAAATCCAAGGGAAATAGTCAAAACAGGAAATCATTAAACGTTTTACCAAACCTAATAAGCAATAAATTTGAAAAGTGTAGCCCATAATAAACCTAAAAAAAATCTCTCAAAATCATGAGTAAGTAGTCTTAAAATCTTTAACGTAAATCATAAACTTAAATGCGGAAAGTAGAAGCGCCGGTCCTCGGGTTATGTGCACCTTCAGCCCAGTTAGGTCAACCATCAAGACCTCCATCAAACTCACCTGCATCAAACACACCTAGTGAGTGTAAAGACTCAACACACATATTCTTGATAACAAATACATAAACATGTAAAACATAAACATTTTCATATTACCATGAAAATATACATATCATCATCAACATATACATATCCATATTCATGTTCGTGTTTTGTTGAATTCAGATCGCTGATTGTAACTTTCGTATTTGTATACGTGTTGGGCGATGGATCCATCTACATGTAACCACAGTACTGGGCGGCAGGGACATCATCGACACTCTCACCTATCAACTGAGCCTTGGACTTACGTATTAACATATCATCATATTCGTGTTCATATCCGTATACAAGTAAATACGATCGTCGGGCTCTCAGTAGGAATATAACCCTCACGATATCTCCAAAATATCATCGTATTAGTCACATCCCTTCACGTCCTTCAACATGTTATCATTACTTTAAAAAAAATCATGCATATACTGTTGGGGATCGATGTAGAGTTTAGAGAGGGGGGTGAATAAACTCTTCTCCTTTGATGACAGTTTTTGCAAATGGTGCTAGAATCCTATTAGAGATTGTAGCTGTTCTTGTTCAATAGTACGTCCAGCAGATCACAATGATAAGTGCGGAAACAATCCGATGGTGTAGGGTGAAAAACAATAATAGCAGTAGGCAATAAAACAGTAGTTGTTTCTAGAAGTTCGAAGATAAAATCTTCTATGTCTCCCCTTCTTCTGTTTCTAGAAGGTATCACTAAAAACTTTGGATTTTACAGTACAACACTTGTACACACCCACTTCAGCAGGGCTTAACTTTTGCCTCTTGAAACTCTTAGTAACTAAACACAAAGTAACTCAGTATAACAAAGTTCTGGAAAAGACTCTTTTCCAGTTTACAAACTCTTCTCGAAATATAGTAAGGTGTTTTGCTTGAAGAGATGAAGAAACAGCAGTACGAAATGATCTACAAAGATCAGATGTAAAATATGAAGCGTGTACTGCTTTTCTGCAAGTTTGAGCTTGGAAGATGGTGATTGATTCGCGGTTGCTCAAAGTAGCGTTGGATAGATAAAATATCAGTGGTCATCTTCAAGTGTTTTTGATCCATATACATAGATAACTTGAATCTAACGTCTATAATAAAAAACGGCTCTTTTGGTGTCTGAAAGAAACAACTTTATTCCTTAAATGGATCCTGCAAAACCTTTTAACACAATCAATCTTGTTACTTACTAAAATGGGTAAACCGAATTAAATGAATTAGTACATCATTTAATGGTGCAATAAATACTTGTACTCGTTAAGTAACGGTAATATTTAAGACTACTTCAGTTAGCATAGAAGACGTCATGTTATCGTGATTCCAGACTAGGTTCTGCTTTTGGTTATCTAAGTTCTGAAAACTTAGTCCTGCTTTTATATTGTCTACTGATTCGTACTAACAGCCTGCTGGTTTTGATTCGTATCGCCACAATAAATATAGGTCTAACAATTTCCCCTTTTGTGGTGATGCCAAAACCTGGATGTTAGCAAAGATAAATAACGGCATTATAAAACAACAAAATATATAAAGATACTTAAACAACTAAGGTTTTAGTTATCAGTGCCAATGTCTCTGAAAATAATTTCAACATCCTGATTATCAGCATTAAGATCTCTTCTGCAGAGGATTCTGCCAAGTCTCCAGTTCTTCTAACTTCTGGTTGACTTCCTTCTGGTTGTGTTTCTTCCCCCTTTTTGGCATCAGCGGCTACTTGAACAACTAAGTGGTCCATACGCTCATATAGATTCATTACTCCACTGTTGAGCATCTCCAAATATGGTGTTTGATGAGATACAAGTTCACTTAGAGTATTAAGAGATTGAGACTCAATCTTGGCATCCATTTACTCCATTGTAGCAGAAACTGAACGAATAACATCATCATTGTCGGTGAGTCGTTAGAGAATGTCAGTTTGTCCTAGCATGATATCACCTTGACTTCTGGAATCAGCCTGTATAAAAACTAGCTGTCTCAGCATGCATCTTGTTAACAGATTCAATTTTGCGAAATATTTCTCTAGAAATACGGTCTCAAAAAAACTGTGCGCCACTCACTTCTGCGGCATGTTCACGCGATATTTGCTTTACCATCTCCGATAGATTGTTGAGATTTCGTTTCAGAGCTTCTATCTCAAATTCCATGTTAAACATTTCTGGTTCCAGAGATGGGTTCTGGTGAGCATACGCTTCCTGATTTCAGCAACATGGGCAATATGAGCAGCAGAGTCAGAGACATATACGACTAATGCAGTAGAGACTGGTAACTGTGGTGGAGCAGTAGGAGGGATCATGTCCAGCAGAGCAGTAGAAGAGCCAGGTTCAGCAGAGATTTCTTCTAGATCAGTCGAGAGAGTATGTGCTGCAATAGTTACCTCAGCAGCAGATGGAGCAAGAGAAGTGACTTCAAGATCATTAATTTGTTCAGAAGCGACTTCAAAATTAGATTTTAGGGTTGACAACACAGAGTCTATTTGCTTCTGCCTTAATTGATCAAGGATGTAGTTTCTTCGATTCATTGCCTCAATGACATTTTTGGTTTTTTCAGTAGCAAAAAATTTCTTTTCATGCTTCATCATATGTCCCAATGCGTTTTCAGTACGCAAGAAATTGAGAGGATGAAAAACTCTCATCTTCAGCCATTCATCAAAAAATAACAAATTTTCCTTGGCAGAGTTTTCAATATCATGAAGGTGGAGCTCAATGCCAGTTTGTACTGTGTTTTTGGTGCGTTGAAGTTGAGGTTATTCAAATAACTTCTCTTTTCCTTTTCCAGTAGAAGAAGGCAGCACGTATCGAGTAGTGGAGGATCCGACTAGTGAATCTCGAAAAACAACTCCAGTAACAGGTCTGAAAGTAGACACTGAAGTTGATGTTGATGAATAACAGCATCTACTGGTGCGATGACAGAAGGGACAACAGTTGGTTGTGAAACAGCAATAGTGCATACTGGATTCGAAACAGACTTGGGTTTGGATGAGTTGACAGCTGGAAATACTTGTCTCAACGGTACAATATCCAAATCAGCGATGACTGTTGTTTTCTTGATGCGGATGGTAGTTATGGGCTTCTTCTTTCTCAGAGTTGCTACTGGAATAGAAAAAGCAGTAGGTGCAGCTGATTCTTCAAATACAGTCTTATCTGAATCAGTCAAAACAATGACTCTATTTCCTTTGATTTTCTTTTGAACTGCTTGGCCTTCGACTTGGGCATCCCCAATCTCCTTTCTCATTGAAATAAATTCAGCCACAGTTGGCTTAGGTCGTAGAGAAAGCACATTATCATCATCTGCATTAGTTACAAAAGAAGCATCTTGTTCAGTGGTGAAAGGAAAACCAGCATCCTCCAACATCTGGCTAATTTGAACAGCAAAACCAGTACTTTTTCGTGAAATCATTTCTCTCATGATTTTGAATAGAAACCAACTCCAATCTACCTTAATTTCAGAAGTGATTTCTACCATCACCTGAACTTTTTCTTTGGTTAAATGATCAAAAGTACCGGCTTTCACAAGAAGTGCCTTCGCCACAATATCAGCGAGTACTTGGTAGTCCATTTTCAGAAGTTTCTTGAAACAAGAGGGAGAGAGTTCCTCTCCAGAAGCTGAGAAGTTAGAGAGGGCAATGGACATATCTTCCTTCGTAAGTCCTGACAAATCAGAGGTGCCTAAGATTGGAAGAAAGAAAGTTGAACCAAGTAGTGTAGCATCAATAGAAATAGATGCTTCCCCCTGGGAATAAACAATATTTCCATCTTGAACAGTTTCTTTGGCGAAGAATTCCAAAAGTGCGGTCTTGTAGATAATAGCGGATGCTTCATGAAACTTTCGGATTCCAGATTTCTCAACAGCTTTGAACATCTGAACAAGTCCTTCATCCTGGATGCTAAGTACTGATGCAAAGTTGACTTGATAAGCATTGAGAATGTAATCTCCAGCCATTTCTTTGCCTGTAAAGGAAATATCTTCGAAGTAGATCAAGATTTAAAAAAATCAGTAGTTAGAGAGTAAGATTTCGGAAACGTAAAAGATGAAAAGAAGTAAAAGAAGCGGTTAATATTCAAAAGAAAATGTACAGCTGTCAATGTAAACACAAGGACATATGTTTACGGTTGAGTATGAGAAAAGTCATGCAGAGCATGTCAGAGAGACACTAATTATTTCAAAATTTGAAAAGTAGTAAAAAGAGCAGGCTGTCCAGATGGTTACTGAAAAAGACCAGAAGAGGGTTTGTCGTTTTATGATAATATCTACTGGAAGTCATAAGATGCTAAAATATTTTCAGCAGATTAATACAAAAACCAGTAGACACTTGTCTTATGAAAAAGACAAACATCCTTTCTACTTTGACAGGGTATAAAAGTGACATACTGAAAACGATACTGTTCCCCCTAAATTCATACAATTAATAAATGCGACGATTTGATTTCTGAGGAAAATATATATCAATCTTGGTATTCGTGTAGTCAGATCGCCGTCTCTTCAGCTTCCCAAGACTCTATAAAAATACTTGCAAATTCACAAACTAAATCATTCAATATTTTCATCAAACCAACACAAATGATAAGTGCAAGTGATCTCTCGGAGTCTTCTCCAGAGTCAGAATCAGCAGAGGAATTCCAAAGACAACTTCCAGCCTCTCGTAAGCAGATGTTTGAAGACATCCTTTTTTAAGATATGAAGACTAGGAAGAAAATCCTCAGTTTATTAATATGAACAATCAGTTAGATTATTCGTTTTTGTTAGTACTAAGTTGAGGGATAATCCCCTTCACGAACCACGATCACGCAAAGCGAGGGGAATGCCGAGAAGTCCTTAGATAAATTCCTGCTGAAGTACTTTGCAACATAGAAGTACTTCAAACTGGTGATATCTACAAATGTAGTAGATAAACTCAATGTAATGCTTCTTGTTTTATGAATGAAAAATCTCATTTTGACATGTTTTGTTTATCTACTGTTTTCATTGAATGAATGATAATAATAAAAATTGAGTAAGAAAAACTCAGTCTGTGTAATTCAGTAGAACGGTTCGGTTGACGTGAAACTCTTCAACTTCTTCACCATTAAATGCAACCTGTCTATAAATAATAAAACAAGTATTAAGAAAACAGTAATTAGATATGTTGGACTCAAGCAATTCTGATGCTTGTAGCAGCAATCATGTTTTGGTAACACCAGAGACACTTCCACATATGGAAGCTTTGAAGAAAACCATAGAGGAATATGTCTGGATAAAGGTCATGTCCGTATGGTTCAAAGTGTAGGAGCTGCAAAATGTGTACCAGAATGGTTTGGCTTCTACTACTGCTCAAAGAGCAAGAGCAAGAAAGTACAATCGAGAGTTTCAAGTTGATCAAGTCTCTGAACTGGCTACTGAAAGGGTTCTGCTTCAGATGATGCTCTGGAAGGAGGGGCATCTACTAGATAAGATTTTCAGCACAGAGTCTTTTAAACAAATTAGTTGTCATGAGTTGAATAACTGGATTACTGAATGGAAAGATTCTGTAGATACTGAATTGTGTTCAAGATGAAATGACAGTATTTATCTTAAATTGTCTTTTTATTCTTCTGCAAAGAGAAAAAAGTTAACACAAAAATCGATAATAATTAACCAGATAATAACATTAATAAAATCAAGTTAAATCAATTAATCCCAATATATTTCGAAAGTAAGAAAACTTATTCTCAGGCATATGTTTAGTAAAGATATCTGCTGCTTGTAAATGAGTAGAGATATATTCCAGACGAATGTTCTTCTTCTGCACATGATCTCTTATAAAATTATGTCTGATGTCGATGTGCTTCGTTCTGGAATGAAGTACTGGAATTTGCGTGATTGCAATGGCACTGGTATTGTCACAAAATATAGGTGATTCTGAGGCTTGAATTCCATAGTCTTTGAGTTGTTGCATCCAAAGTATTTGAGAGCAACTTCTAGCAGCAAGGTATTCTGCTTCTGCAGTAGACGTAGCTATGGAAGTCTGCTTTTTACTAAATCAGGAGATCAGCCTATCACCAAGGAATTGACAAAAAACAATTGTGCTTTTCCTGTCTAGTTTGCAACCTGCATAATCAGCATCTGAATATCCAATAAGATTGAAAGATGATTCATTGAGATACCATAAGCCGACATTTTGAGTTCATTTTAAGTACTTCAGTATACGTTTAGCAGCAGTATAATGAGAATGCTTGGGTTTAGATTGAAATCTTGCACAAATGAAAATAACAAATAAGATATCAGGTCTACTGGCAGTAAGATACAATAGTGAGTCAATGAGACCCCGATACTGAGTTACATCAACTTAAATTCCATTTTCATCTTTTTCAAGCTTGGTAGATGAGCTCATTGGAGTGGAAGCAGCAGAGCATGCTTCCATACCAAACTTTTTCAGTAGCTCCTTAGTATACTTGGCTTGATTTATGAAAATACCAGTATCAAGTTGTTTGATCTGCAACCCTAGGAAGAATGTTAATTCTCCCATCATGCTCATTTCAAATTGAACCTGCATCAACTTAGTAAACTTTGCACATAGTTTGAGGTTAGTTGACCCAAAAATAATATCATCAACATAGATCTGCACTAATTGAATATGTTTATTCTTGACTAGAGTGAACAAGGTCTTGTCTACTGTGCCAACTGTAAAATCTTGATTGATAAGAAATTGTGACAAAGTCTCATACCATGCTGTAGCTCTAGTGCATGTTTTAAACCATACAGGGCTTTGTGTAATTTGAATACACGATGAGGTGAAAAATGATCAATAAAACCTGGAGGCTGTTCGACGTAGACATCTTCTTGTAGTAGGCCATTTAGGAAGGCACTCTTCACATCCATTTGATAAACTTTGAAATTCTTAAAGCAGTAAAGGCCAAAAATATTCTGATAGCTTCGAGCCTTGCTACTGGCACATAGGTTTCATCATAGTCGATTCCTTCCTATTGTCTAAAACCTTGAGCCACCAATCTTGATTTATTTCTAATCATTGTGCCTTATTCATTTAGTTGTTTTCTGAATACCCACCGGGTTCCAATGATAGCTTGGTGAGATGGTCTAGGTACTAGAAACCAAACTTCGTTTCTTTTGAATTGATTCAGTTCTTCTTGGATAGCTTCAATCCAACTAGGATCCAGAAGAGCTTCTTTAATTTTCTTTGGTTCATCCTGAGAAATAAAAGCAGCATGCATATATTCATTAATCATTTGCCTTCTAGTTCTCAAGGGCGTTGCTGGATTTCCAATAACCAAAGATGGAGGATGAGAGAAATAAAAGGGTTTAAAGGGATTTCTTCGTGGTTTGATATATTTGGATTGATCTCAACTGAACCAGTAGCAGGTTCTTGAGTGTCTTCTGCTGGTACTAGTAAATCTAATGTTTATACTTCTGGTTCCACTATTGGAATGTCTGGTTCTGGATTTTGAACATCTTTGATACTTGGTTCTGCATCATCTTCACTATCCAGTTCCAAGTGAATCCTGTCTAACCTGTTACTCAAATTTGACATATTAGATATTTCAGGAGCACTGTTGTCCTCATCGAAGACAACATGAACCGATTCTTCAACATTGAGAGTTCTATTGTTGATGATTCTGAAAGCTTTTCTCACAGCAGAGCAACTAAGAAATAGTCCATCATCTGATTTTGAATCAGATGCAGTTAAATAATTTTTGCCATTATTGAGCACAAAGCATTTGCAACCAAACACATGGAAATAAGATACATAAGGGTTCATAAGGAGTCTGATTATGTCTTTTGTTGATCATTGTTATGTTTTGCATGTAACACGCGGGGTTGATTGCTTCTGCCCAGAAGCGCTGAGAGATATCTGCATCTGCTAGCATTGTTCTAGCAGCTTCTTTAAGAGTTCCGTTTCTCCTCTCAGCTACTCCGTTCTGTTGAGGCGTTCTGGCAGCTGAATATTCATGATGAATTCCCTGTTCATCTAAATACAACTCAATAATTTTGTTAGTGAACCAAGTACCCCGATCACTTCTGATTTTAATAATAGAAGAGGATTTTTCATTTTGAATATTTTTTAGAAGCTTGATCAGGAGGTTACTGGTTTGATTTTTTCCAGCAAGAAATATTACCCAAATAAATCTAGAGAAATCATCAATAACAAAAACGGTGTATTTCATTCTCCCTAACCTCATGATAGGGATTGGACCAAATAAGTCCATATGCAGTAATTCCAAACATCTTGAAGTTGATTTACTACCTTTGTTCTTGAAGCTGGATCTGATCTGTTTTCCAAGCTGACATGCAGAACAGACATGATCCTTAACAAAATTAATATCAGGGAAACCATCAACTATGTTCTGCTTCTTGAGATTATTGATTGACTTGAAATTCTGATGATTCAATCTCTTGTGCCAGAGCCAATGCTTATCAGTAAGAAAAGCAACTAAACATGTAGGAACAATAGCATGATCTAAGTTTCATGAGACTTTGTAAGTGTTGCCTTCTCTCTTTCCAGTTAATACAGTAGACTCAACAGAATCTTTAACTGTGCATATGTGCTTCTGAAAAGTTGCAGAATAACCATTATCACAAATTTGACTAATGCTAATCAAATTATAACAGAGATTCTAAACCAGTAATACGTCATTAATATTTATGTTACCATGGATAATATTACCCTTACTCACGGATTTACCTTTTGAGTTGTCCCCAAACGTTATCTTTGGTCCAGTACAACTCATTACTTCTGATAGCAGATTCTGGAACATCCACTGTCCAGATACCATGTGGAGCTTCTTACTTTAGCTTTCTTCACCTGTTCCTGTAAACACAAATTTTAGTAACTGGTAACCAATCTACTTGGGTCCAAGCCTTATTAGTCCCTTAGAACCCACATTAGTACAATTTTCGGTGATTTTGTACTTCGGGTATCTATGGAGGTGTGTGCAGCAGAGGATCTATTATTTCTAACAGTATGCATATTGGGATGTTGTTTTTCCCTTCTGTTTGTGTTGTCTAGCCAGTATCTCTTCTGAACAGGTCTAGAATTATAGTACATGATAGTTTTTAATCTTCACAGGGGGTGTCCTCCTGAGTTGAATCCTATACTGGATCCAGGACTCTGGTGAACTTTCCCTTAGTTTCAACATATCCCAGACCATAATTCTTCCTTCTGTTCATCTGATTTACATTTCTAATATCCAAATCAGTGGTGACTGTTGTTTTCTTGATGCAGGATGGTAGTTATGGGCTTCTTCTTTCTCAGAGTTGCTACTGGAATAGAAAAAGCAGTAGGTGCAGCTGATTCTTCAAATACAGTGTTCTCTGAATCAGTCAAAACAATGACTTTTTTTCCTTTGATTTTCTTTTGAACAGCTTGTCCTTCGACTTGGGCATCCCCAATCTCCTTTTTCATTGAAACAAATTCAGCCACATTTGGCTTAGGTCGTAGAGAAAGCACGTTATCAGCATCTGCATTAGTTACAAAAGAAGCATCTTGTTCAGTGGTGAAAGGAAAACCAGCATCCTCCAACATCTGGATAATTTGAACAGCAAAACCAGTACTTTTTCGTGAAATCATTTCTCTCATGATTTTGAATAGAAACCAACTCCAATCTACCTTAATTTCAGAAGTGATTTCTACCATCACCTGAACTTTTTCTTTGGTTAAATGATCAAAAGTACCGGCTTTCACAATAAGTGCCTTCGCCACAATATCAGCGAGTACTTTGTAGTCCATTTTCAGAAGTTTCTTGAAACAACAGGGAGAGAGTTCCTCTCCAGAAGCTGAGAAGTTAGAGAGGGCAATGGACATATCTTCCTTCGTAAGTCCTGACAAATCAGAGGTGCCTAAGATTGGAAGAAAGAAAGTTGAACCAAGCAGTGTAGCATCAATAGAAATAGATGTTTCCCCCTGGGAATAAACAATATTTCCATCTTGAAAAGTTTCTTTGGCGCAGAATTCCAAAAGTGCGGTCTTGTAGATAATAGCGGATGCTTCCAGAAACTTTCGGAGTCCAGATTTCTCAACAGCTTTGAACATCTGAACAAGTCCTTCATCCTGGATGCTAAGTACTGATGCAAAGTTGACTTGATAAGCATTGAGAATGTAATCTCCAGCCATTTCTTTGCCTGTAAAGGAAATATCTTCGAAGTAGATCAAGATTTAAAAAAATCAGTAGTTAGAGAGTAAGATTTCGGAAACGTAAAAGATGAAAAGAAGTAAAAGAAGCGGTTAATATTCAAAAGAAAATGTACAGCCGTCAATGTAAACAAAAGACATATGTTTACGGTTGAGTATGAGAAAAGTCATGCAGAGCGTGTCAAAGAGACACTAATTATTTAAAAATTTGAAAAGTACTAAAAAGAACGGGCTGTCCAGATGGTTACTGAAAAAGACCAGAAGTGGGTTTGTCGTTTTATGATAATATCTACTAGAGGTCATAAGATGCTAAAATATTTTCAGCAGATTAATACAAAAACCAGTAGAAACTTGTCTTATGAAAAAAACAAACATCCTTTCTGCTTTGACATGGTATAAAAGTGACAGACTGAAAAACGATATTGTTCCACCTAAATTCATGCAATTAATAAATGCGACAATACGATTTCTGAGGAAAAGATATATCAATCTTGGTATTCGTGTAGTCAGATCGCCGTCTCTTCAGCTTCCCAAGACTCTATAAAAATACCTGCAAATTCACAAACTAAATCATTCAATCTTTTCATCAAACCAACACAAATGATAAGTGCAAGTGGTCTCTCGGAGTCTTCTCCAGAGTCAGAATCAGCAGAGGAATTCCAAAGACAACTTCCAGCCTCTCGTAAGCAGATGTTTGAAGACATCTTTTTTCGAGATATGAAAACTAGGAAGAAAATCCTCAGTTTACTAATATGAACAGTCAGTTAGATTGTTCGTTTTTGTTAGGACTAAGTTGAGGGATAATCCCCTTCACGAACCACGATCACGCAAAGCGAGGGGATCCCAGAAGTCCTTAGATAAATTCCTGCTGAAGTACTTTGAAACATAGAAGTACTTCAAACTGGTGATATCAACAAATGTAGTAGATAAACTCAATGTAATGCTTCTTGTTTTATGAATGAAAAATCTCATTTTGACATGTTTTGTTTATCTACTATTTTCATTGAATGAATGATAATAATAAAAATTGAGTAAGAAAAACTCAGTCTGTGTAATTCAGTAGAACGGTTCGGTTGACGTGAAACTCTTCAACTTCTTCACCATTAAATGCAACCTGTCTATAAATAATAAAACAAGTATTAAGAAAACAGTAATTAGATATGTCGGACTCAAGAAATTCTGATGCTTGTAGCAGCAATCATGTCTTGGTAACACCAGAGACACTTCCACATCTGGAAGCTTTGAAGAAAACCATAGAGGAATATGTCTGGATAAAGGTCATGTCCGTATGGTTCAAAGTGTAGGAGTTGCAAAATGTGTATCAGAATGGTTTGGCTTCTACTACTGCTCAAAGAGCAAGAGCAAGAAAGTACAATCGAGAGTTTCAAGTTGATCAAGTCTCTGAACTGGCTACTGAAAGGTTCTGCTTCAGATGATGCTCTGGAAGGAGGGGCATCTACTAGATAAGATTTTCAGCACAGAGTCTTTTAAACAAATTAGAAGTCATGAGTTGAATAACTAGATTACTGAATGGAAAGATTCTGTAGATACTGAATTGTGTAGTGTTACCTGGTTTCGATTACATTCAAGATGAAATGACAGTATTTATCTTAAATTGTCTTTTTATTCTTCTGCAAAGAGAACAAAGTTAACATAAAAATCGATAATAATTAACCAGTTAATAACATTAATAAATTCAAGTTAAATCAATTAATCCCAATATATTTCGAAAGTAAGAAAACTTATTCTCAAGCATATGTTTAGTAAAGATATCTGCTGCTTGTAAATCAGTAGAGATATATTCCAGACGAATGTCCTTCTTCTGCACATGATCTCTTATAAAATGATGTCTGATGTCGATGCGCTTCATTATGGAATGAAGTACTGGATTTTGCGTTATTGCAATGGCACCGGTATTGTCACAAAAGATAGGTGATTCTGAGGCTTGAATTCCATAGTCTTTGAGTTGTTGTTGCATCCAAATTATTGGAGAACAGCAACTTCCAGAAGCAAGGAATTCTGCTTCTGCAGTAGACGTAGCTATGGAAGTCTGCTTTTTACTAAATCAGGAGATCAGCCTATCACCAAGGAATTGACAAAAACCAATTGTGCTTTTCCTGTCTAGTTTGCAACCTGCATAATCATCATCTGAATATCCAATAAGATTGAAAGATGAATCATTGGGATACCATAAGCCGACATTTTTAGTTCATTTTAAGTACTTTAGAATACGTTTAGCAGTAGTATAATGAGATTGCTTGGGTCTAGAATGAAATCTTGCACAAATGCAAACAACAAATAAGATATCAGGTCTACTGGCAGTAAGATACAATACTGAGCCAATGAGACCACGATACTTAGTTAGCTCTACTCAAATTCAACTTTCATCTTTATCAAGCATGGTAGATGAGCTCATTGGAGTGGAAGTAGCAGAGCATGCTTCCATACCAAACTTTTTCAGTAGCTCTTTAGTATACTTGGCTTGATTTATGAAAATACCAGTATCAAGTTGTTTGATCTGCAACCCTAGGAAGAATGTTAATTCTCCCATCATGCTCATTTTGAATTGATCCTGCATTAACTTAGCAAACTTTGCACATAGTTTAGGGTTAGTTGACCCAAAATAATGTCATCAACATAGATCTGCACTAATAGAATATGTTTATTCTGGACTAGAGTGAACAAGGTCTTGTCTACGGTGCCAATTGTAAAATCATGATTGATAAAAAAATTGTGACAAAGTGTCATACCATGCTCTAGGTGCATGTGTAATTTGAATACATGATGAGGTGAAAAATGATCAATAAAACCCGGAGGCTGTTCGACGTAGACCTCTTCTTCTAGTAGACCATTTAGGAAGGCACTCTTCAAATCCATTTGGTAAACTTTGAAATTATTAAAAGCAGTAAAGGCCAAAAATATTCTGGTAGCTTCGAGCCTTGCTACTGGCACATAGGTTTCATCATAGTCGATTCCTTCCTCTTTTCTAAAACCTTGAGCCACCAGTCTTGTTTATTTCTAATCATTGTGCATTATTCATTTAGTTTGTTTTTGAATACCCACCGGGTTCCAATGATATCTTGGTGAGATGGTCTAGGTACTAGAAACCAAACTTCGTTTCTTTTGAATTGATTCAGTTCTTCTTGGATAGCTTCAATCCAACTAGGATCCAGAAGAGCTTCTTTAATTTTATTTGGTTCATCCTGAGAAATAAAAGCAGCATGCATATATTCATTAATTATTTGCCTTCAGGTTCTCAAGGGCGTTGCTGGATTTCTAATAACCAAAGATGGAGGATGAGATTTTCTCCAAATAAAAGGGTTTAAAGAGATTTCTTCCTGGTTTGATCTATTTGGATTGATCTTAACTGAACCAGTAGCAGGTTCTTGAGTGTCTTCTGCTGGTACTAGTAAATCTAATGTTTGTACTTCTGGTTCCACTATTGGAATGTCTGGTTCTGGATTTTGAACATCTTTGATACTTGGTTCTGCATCATCTTCACTATCCAGTTCCAAGTGAATCATGTCTAACCTGTTACTCAAATTTGACATATTAGATATTTCAGGAGCACTGTGTCCTTATCGAAGACAACATGAACCGATTCTTCAACACTAAGAGTTCTATTGTTGAAAATTCTGAAAGCTTTGCTCATAGCAGAGCAACCAAGAAATAGTCCAGAATCTGATTTTGAATCAGTTGCAGTTAAATAATTTTTGCCATTATTGAGCACAAAGCATTTGCAACCAAACACATGGAAATAAGATACATTAGGCTTACTCCCTTCCCATATCTCATAAGGAGTCTGATTATGTCTTTTGTTGATCACTGTTATGTTTTGCGTGTAACACGCGGTGTTGATTGCTTCTGCCCAGAAGCGCTGAGAGATATCTGCATCTGCTAGCATTGTTCTAGCAGCTTCTTTAAGAGTTCTGTTTCTCCTCTCAGCTACTCCGTTCTGTTGAGGCATTCTGGCAGCTGAATATTAATGATGAATTCTCTGTTCATCTAAATACAACTTAAGAATTTTGTTAATGAACTCAATACCCCGATCACTTCTGATTTTAATAATAGAAGAGGATTTTTCATTTTGAATCTTTTTCAGAAGCTTGATCAGGAGGTTACTGGTTTGATCTTTTCCAGCAAGAAATATTACCCAAGTAAATCTATAGAAATCATCAATAACAAAAAGAGTGTATTTCATTCCCCCTAAGCTCATGATAGGGATTAGACCAAATAATTCCATATGCAGTAATTCCAAACATCTTGAAGTTGATTTACTACCTTTGTTCTTGAAGCTGAATCTGATCTGTTTTCCAAGCTGACATGCAGAATAGACATGATTTTTAACAAAATTAATATCAGGGAAACCATCAACTATGTTCTGCTTCTTGAGATTATTGATTGACTTGAAATTCAGATGATTCAATCTCTTGTGCGAGAGCCAATGCTTATCAGTAAGAGAAGCAACTAAACATGTAGGAACAGTAGCATGATCTAAGTTTCATGAGACTTTGTAAGTGTTGCCTTCTCTCTTTCCAGTTAATACAGTAGACTCAACAGAATCTTTAACAGTGCATATGTGCTTCTGAAAAGTTGCAGAATAACCATTATCACAATTTGAATAATGCTAATCAAATTATAACAGAGATTCTCAACTAGTAGTACGTCATTAATAGTTATGTTATCGTGGATAATATCACCCTTACTTACGGTTTTACCTTTTGAGTTGTCCCCAAACGTTATCTTTGGTCCAGTACAACTCATTACTTCTGATAACAGATTTTTCTGTCCAGTCATGTTTCTGGAACATCCATTGTCCATATACCATGTGGAGCTGCTTACTTTAGCTTTCTTCACATGTTCCTGCAAAAACAAATTTTTGTAACTGGTAACCAATCTACTTGGGTCCAAGCCTTATTAGTCCCTTAGGAACCCACATTTGTACAATTTTCGGTGATTTTGTACATCGGGTATTTATGGAGGTGTGTGCAGCAGAGGATCTCTTATTTCTAACAGTATGCATATTGGGATGTTGTTTTTCCCTTCTGTTTGTGTTGTCTAGCATGTATCTCTTCTGAACAGGTCTAGATGTATAGTACTGATAGTTTTGAACCTTCACAGGTGGTTGTCCTCCTGAGTTGAATCCTCAACTGGATTCAGTACTCTGGTGAACTTTTCCCTTATGTTCAACATATGCCAGACCATAATTCTTCCTTTTGTTCATCTGATTTACATTCCTTTCAACTTGAACAGTTGGTACTTCAGGTTCATATACCACACTGGATTTGACAAAGTGAATGAATTTTCCTTTGCCTTTATCTAGTTCTGGCTTGGTACTGGTTTCAAAAGTGCTGAATTCGAGACCACTTCTATCTTTGGATTGCTTCTGCAATTCTTGCATCTTTTACAATGAAACAGAAGACTTATTATATACATTTACCATAACAGATAGCTTCTGATTTTCAGATTTCATTGTCTGGTAAACTGCCTCCACTCTTTCATTCTCAGTTTTTAACTTACTCATCTCCACTTTCAAATCATTGCAGCTGTTCTCTCGCGAGCAAGTGAACTTACTGACTTGATTTTTAAGTTTAGATTTTCAATCTTAACTTCCTCGAATGATTGAGAAAGTTTTGAGTACTACCCTACCATATCATGCAATGCTTTAATTAAATCAGTTCGTGTGTCGAGCTTGGTTCAACATCCGCCATAAGACATTTGATCTCTTTTGCATCACTTTCACTGGAATGAATTTCTGAGTCAGATTATTCATAACTAGAGTCCGCCCATTTAGATTTGCTTTCTTCAACAATCATCGCTTTGCGGTCTTTTCTGAACTTCTTGTCATTCCTTTTGTACTCTTTCTTCTTTTGGTCATCTTTCTTGGCCTTTGGACAGTCAGCAATAAAGTGACCAATCTTTCCACAGTTGAAGCATGCCATATCACAAGGTGGTGAATCCTTCTTGAAGCTCCGATTAGGATTTTGGTAAGCTCGGTGATTCTTCTTCATGAACTTGGAGAACTTTTTCACAAAGAGAGACATAGCGTCATTGCTGATCTTTTCAGCAGTCTTATCAGAAGTACTCTCAATAAAGGTAGCAAGTACTGCTTGTGGGATGACTACAGCAGCAGCAGTAGAAGTAATAGCAGCAGTTGCAGGAAGGGCTTTGGTAGGCAGGTTTGTTGAAGGCTCTTCTCTGTTTCTCACTTCTAGCTCGAACTCATAGGCTTTTAAGTCGGCGAACATGTCATGTAGCTCCAACTTGTTTAGATCTTTAGAGATTCTCATATCCATTGTTTTGACGTCCCATTTCATAGGTAAAGCTCTCATAACCTTGAGTGCTATTTCTCTGTTGCTATGCTCTTTACCAAGGGCAACGAGTTCATTAACCAGGCTGCTGAAACGTTCATCAAACTCATCTAGAGTTTCTCCAGCCTTCATTTTCAGATTTTCAAACTTCTGCATTGCTACAGACAGTTTATTTTCCTTTGTCTGCTCATTTCCTTCACATATTTGAATGAGCTTTTCCTAGATTTCTTTCGCAGTAGAACACATCTTGATTTTACTAAATGTGTTTTTATCAAGAGTTTTATAAAGAATATCCTTCGCAACATTGTCTAGATTAGCTTTCTTCTTATCTTCTCCAGTCCATTCGTTTCTTGATTTTTTTTTCAACGATTTGTGGTACACCTTCAGTAACAGCAATAGCTGTATTTGGCTTTAAGATCTTCAATGGGCCGTCAGTGATGACATACCACATGTCATGATCTTGGGCTGCAAGATGAGCTTGCATCCGGATCTTCCAATCATCAAAATATTCTTTCGAGAACATGGGAACGTTGCTAAAATGTGCCATAAATGTTGCAAATTTTCAGAACAAGAGAAATCTGCTCTAATACAACTTTTTGGGGATCGATGTAGAGTTTAGAGGGGGGGGGGGGGGGGGTAAATAACTCTTCTCCTTTGATGATAGTTTTTGCAAAGGCTGCTAGAATCCTGTAGAGACTGTAGTTGTTCTTGTTCAATAGCACGTCCAGCAGATCACAATGATAAGTGCGGAACAATCCGATGGAGTAGGGTGAAAAACAGTAATAGCAGTAAGCAATAAAACAGTAGTTGTTTTTGGAAGTTCGAAGATAAAATCTTCTACGTCTCCCCTTCTTCTGTTTCCAGAAGGTTTTACTAAAAGACTTTGGATTTTACAGTACAACACTTGTACACACCCACTTCAGCAGGGCTTATCTTTTGCCTACTGAAACTCTTAGTAACTAAACACAAAGTAACTCAGTATAAAAAAGTTCTGGAAAAGACTCTTTTCCAGTTTACAAACTCTTCTCGAAATATAGTAAGGTGTTTTGCTTGAAGAGATGAAGAAACAGCCATACAAAATGATCTCCAAAGATCAGATGTAAAATATGAAACGTGTACTGCTTTTTCATGTTTGAGCTTGAAAGATGGTGATTGATTCGCGGTTGCTCAAAGTAGCGTTGGATAGATAAAAGATTAGTGGTCATCTTCAAGTGGTTTTGATCCATATATATAGATAACTTGAATCCAACGTCTATAATAAAACACGGCTCTTTTGGTGTCTGAAAGAAACAGCTTTATTCCTTAAATGAATCCTGCGAAAAGCTTTCAACACAATCAGTCTTGTTACTTACTAAAATGGGTAAAGCGAATCAAATGACTTATTACAGCATTTAACTGGTGCAATAAATACTTGTACTCGATAAAATAACGGCAACTTTTAAGACTACTTCCGTTAGCATAGAAGACGTCAAGTTATCCTGATTCCAAACTAGGTTCTGCTTTTGGTTATCTAAGTTCTGAAACTTAGTCCTACTTTTATATTGTCTACTGATTCGTACTAACAGTCCTGCTGGTTTTGATTCGTATCGCCACAATAAATTTAGGTCTAACATATACGTATCGTTTTTATTTTTGAAACCAAGCATGCAACATATCTTTTAAATGTCCAATAATTAAACCATAAAATCGACAAACATTTAAAAATCATAATTTAGTATATAAATTCATAAACATTTGAAGTAATCAAATTATCATATAAAACAGAATTTAGGACACTTCCATGACATTTACTAATTTCTATGTGTAAAATGATCGTTTTACCTCTGGACGTAAATTCTCACGTTTTTTATTTTTTCTTAATTTCATTTACTCTAATGTGTCCCAAATAATTATTTAAGGCCTAAAATAATTTTTTGCTTAAATACAAGGCTTTTTAATTAATTCTTAATTAGATGTTTTGAAGGCGTTTTAATCTTGAAAAATCTCAAACTTTAATATAAAATTTGTAAATTCAAAAATTAGACTTTTTATATTATTACAGACATTGTGAACCACGAATCGACCCCCATGAGCCATGTTTCGATTTATTTTAATTCTAACAACCCTAACTTGACCCTTCCCCGAGCCATCTTTCGATTTTCTCAAGCCACCCTCGAACCATGCAGAACCAAACCCTGACCAACCCCTTAGTATACCCTATTGAACCCTTGGAACCCTTAGTAACCAACCCAAACCAAGAAACCGAAGCCCCCAATCCCAACCATATGCTGGCCGAGAACCCCTATGGTGTATGGACTCTTCTTTTTGGTGCTTAGGACCCCAACCATTGACCCAGCCCCTGAACCAACCTGCTGTGCACTCACCTAGTCCCTTAGGACTCACTCAAGCCCAGCCCCTGAGCCCTGGACTGAGCCCCTTAACCCCTGGAAGCCTGCGCACTTTTGCGCATGGCTTGACAAGTTCTCGGGTAGGGGTCCTTGTTGGCTAGGACTCCTCCCAGCCCACTTAACTCGAGTCCTAGCATGGTTAGGATCCTACTCTCAACTCGCTTTTCTAGATTAATCAGGATTTCAATTATCAATCTTATTTTATTTTCTCAAATCTACCAAACCCGGGCCGAGCACTGGCCCCAAGCTGTGACAAAGCTGAGCCATCAAGACCCATCACCGAACCCTTATGCTCACATGAGAGATTTTCATACCAGCTTGTTTCTTTTGGTTTTTACAGCATGTGTGGCATGTTCTTAAGACTCTAAACTTGTGTAAAGCATGTCGGTTCGATCCCTAACTCATGGAAGCCCCTTGAACATCATACAACATGATTTTGGAACAACAACCAAGCTTTAAAAGTGCATATTCATGTAAAAACGAAAATAAATAAATACACCACTTGGTTTCCATAAAATTCATGCATAAAAACTTATTATGGTGTGATGATGTTTTGAAGGAATAATTATGTGTGCCTTTGCGTATTTAACGCAAGATTATTCGTTGTCGATTGCGAAGAACGGGGCAAGAACCTTGGCTTAAACTCTTCCTTGAAACATCTCGACTTTTCTACAAATTGTTGTGTGTGAGTTGTCGTGTATTTGGAGGGGTTTGTGTGTGCACAAAAATCTGAAAGTGGCATAGGAAATTGTGAGGGTTTGGGGTGATTAGCATATTATATAGTTAATTATTTCCTTAATTAAGTTCACACAAATTACGCCCATTAGCCTTAATTAGAATTTAATTAAAATAATAAATTAGTTTTGCTAAAATATTTTTGTGAATTTATTAGCCGGTTGCCAAAAATTTCGTATTTTTGTTGAAAACCCAACATCGATAAAATTTACGTCTCAGTGTATAAAATCACCTCAAAACCCCTTATTTCTCAAAAATATGAAAAACCATCAACCATATTTTAAATAATTAAAAACAATTATTTAATAAAAACATTTTTCATTTTTCAGCCCTCGGTCTCGATTCCTCGATCGCAACTCGAATAACCTTTAAAAATATATTTTAATGCAACCATGTAGAAAAATATTGTTTAAACATGTCAACATGCATAACATAATTAATTCATAAAATTCAAACAATTAATTGAAATACACAAATAATTTAATAATTTGTATGTATGTGGTTCGCGTGGACCCTCGAATTTTCGTGGCGTTACAATCTTCCCTCCTTAATTTGAATTTCATCCTCGAAATTCTCTTATCCTTAATAACCCAAAGTTTAGTCTTAGTTCTAGTATCCCGAAAATACACGCTCCCGCTGCGCTACTCTGATAAAACTTAAGTTCTAGAATATCCTTACGTCTCATTGATCCCAATTCAATTTCCTTTCTAAATCCTTATTTTGCAATTCGAAACTTAAAATAAGTCATAATGACTTAGTTTATTGCTAAATTAGTCCCCAATTTCCTTAATAATTGCAAAATCAATTCTTAATTTTCTCAAAAAATATCTTAATTGGCCCTTAATTTCGAAAATCCTACAATTAACCTATAAGTTTTTGGCATTCTTAATTTCCTTCTACAGATTTCCCATAACATAATTTAAAAAATCTAACTTATTTACCCAAAAATCAATTCCTATAACCAATTTTAACTTTCATCAAAACATAAAATCTCAATTTATACATTTTCTTACTTCCAAAGATCATCGCAGTGTTCGAACCATTATTCCTTATGAGTAATTCCCAAAAATTAATTCAACTAGTAACCACGAATCATAAATATTTTCTTAGAAAATTTACGTGTCCCAAAGACATTCATAATATTCACGATTAACTTATGGCCCAAAAAGTAGAATATCAATACTAAAACCCAAAAATGAACATAGTCCAATTTCACTACGAAGCCAACATGAATTAAAATCGAATAATTTCTTATTTCATATCGTAACACGTATAAAAATTCTAAAGCATATATCCTCATGATGCTATTAAACATGTTACGTAAACATATAATTCATATAATTATGAAGGTAACATCATAAATTCATTTAAAGCATTTAAACTTACAGATTGAGGCATTACAACCGATCTTCCCAGCACTGATGGTGGCACAACCCTTTACAGGACCTTTGCTCTGTTACCAACTACAACACCCCAGAATCGACAACTGTCCTCACTGTACCAAGATGAGTCTTTCCAACGTGCTTATGTCATCACTCACACGCACCCTAGGAAACTTCCCAATGGATCGCCCATCCCAAAATTGCCCCAAGTCAAGCACGCTCAACTTTGGAGTTCTTATGTGACGAGATACTAAAAAGAAGATGCATCTTCTTGATATGAGTAGTACCTATCAAATCTTTTAAGCCCTCTTAAACTGCACAGTCCCATACCTAAATAGTTTCGGAATCCCTCTCCTTCCGGTGTTAGATCGGTTCATCCATATTCCCTCCGCCTCGAAGCCTGACAGGAGCCGCTCATTGTCCGTGCAATCTCATGGCACCGGTGATCACCCCCCCCTCCCCCGTCCTCTTCGGCCCCGGGCCTCACATGTCCACTAGCTTCCGCTTGGTTCGTCCCCGAACCACACCGTATTCGGAGAGGTTGGCTCTAATACAAACTGAAACGTCTGCTTAATCGTTTTATTAAAAAGTACTAGAATTTTTTTAAACTCTCATAAATTCGTCCCACTCCAATACATATACATAAAATACTTTCGCACTATTTTAAAATAAAACATACAACTCGTATTTGAAAATCTAAGAGAAATAGTCAAAACAGGAAATCGTTAAACGTTTTACCAAACCTAATAAGCAGTAAATTTGAAAAGTGTAGCCCATAATAAAGCTCTCAAAAATCTCTCAAAATCATGAGTAAGTAGTCTTAAAATCTTTAACGTAAATCATAAACTTAAATGCGGAAAGTATAAGCGTTGGTCCTCGGGTTATGTGCACCTTCATCCCAGTTAAACACACCTAGTAAGTCTAACGATTCAACACACATATTCTTGATAACAAATAATACGTAATACAGTTCATTTGCAACAGTGAAAAATACTTGTACTTAAAATAAAATTTTCATAAACATGTAAAACATAAAACATTTTCATATTACCATGAACATATACATATCATCATCAACATATACATATCCATATTCATGTTCGTGTTTTGTTGAATTCAGATCGCTGATTGTGACTTTCGTGTTCGTATACGTGTTGGGAGATGGACCCATCTACGTGTAACCACAGTACTGGGCGGCGAGGAAACCAACGACACTCTCACCGGTCAACTGGGCCTTGGCCTTACGTATTAACATATCATCGTATTCGTGTTCATATCTGTATCCAAGGAAATACGATCGTCGGGCTCCCACTAGGATCATAACCCTCACAATATCTCCAACATATCATCGTATTACTCACAATCCCTTCACGTCCTTCAACATGTTATCATTACTTAAAAAAATCACGCATATACATATCATTTTTATTTTTGAAACCAAGCATGCAACATATCTTTTAAATGTCCAATAATTAAACCATAAAATCCACAAACATTTAAAAATCATAATTTAGCATATAAAAATTCTTAAACATTTGAAATAATCATATTATCATATAAAATAGCATTTAGGACACTGCCATAACGTTTACTAATTTCTATGTGTAAAATGATCGTTTTACCCCTAGACGTAAATTCTCACATTTTTTACTTTTTTTTTAATTTCATTGACTCTAATATGTCCAAATAATTATTTAAGCCTAAATTAAAATTCTCATAATTTTATTTAGCATAAATACTAGGCTTTTTAATTAACTCGTAATTAGATGTTTTGAATGCGTTTTAATCCTGAAAAATCCCAAAATTTAATATAAAATTCTTAAATTCAAAACTTAGACTTTTTATATTATTTTAGCCCTTGTGAACCACGACTCGGCCCCTGTGAGCCATGTTTTGATTTATTTTAATTCTAACAACCCTAACTTGACCATTGAAAGTTCACCCCGAGCCATCTTTCGATTTTATCGAGCCACCCTCGAACCATGCAAAACCAAACCCTGACCAACCCCTTAGTGCACCCTATTGGACCCTTGGAACCCTTAGGAACCAACCCAAACCAAGAAACCGAAGCCCCCAACCCCAACCATATGCTGGCCGAGAACCCCTATGGTGTAAGGACAGAGCTCCTAGAATGTCTAATCTGACAGTCAAGTCCGATTTACTAGACCGTATCCGGACAAGTCAGTCTTCAGATGAGAAATTACTGAAATGGAGACTGAAAGACGAAGCCAAGGGCTGTATTCTTTACACAGTGTCAGATGGTATCGTGAGATACAGAGGTAGAATGTGGGTGCCTAGTGTTGATTCAATCAGAGAGGATATTTTAGCAGAGGCACACGCATCTCCGTATTCTATTCACCCAGGAGGTATCAAGATGTATAAGGACCTACAGATTCTGTATTGGTGGCCAGAGATGAAGAGAGACATCCGCAGATTTGTGTCTGAATGCCTCACTTGTCAGAAGGTGAAGGCAGAGCATCAGAAGCCAGCATGATTGGTTAAGCCACTCCCCATCCCAGAGTGGAAATGGGAGAACATCACGATGGACTTCGTCGTTGGATTGCCTAGATCAGTCAAAGGCTTTAATGCCATTTGGGTTATTGTGGATCGACTCACGAAGTCAGCGCACTTTTTGCGAGTGAAGACGACTTTCTCCGTAACGCAGTATGCGGAGCTTTATATCAGGGAGATAGTCCATTTACATGGGTTCCCAGTTTCGATTGTGTCTGACAGGGACCGGGGTTTACATCGCCCTTCTCGAAGAGCTTGTATGCAGCCATGGGGACAAAGTTGCTGTTCAGTACAGCTTTTCACCCGCAGACAGATGGCCAGTCTGAGCGAGTGATTCAGATTTTGGAGGATTCGCTAAAAGCCTGTATGATTGATTTTCAGGAGACTTGGGAGTCTAAGATACCGCTAGTGGAGTTTACCTACAACAACAGCTTCCAATCATCGATAGGTATTTCTCCCTACGAGGCTTTGTATGGAAGAAAGTGCAGATCACCGGTTCATTGGGATGAAGTTGGTGAGAGAGCAGATCTTGGTCCAGAGATAGTTCAGCAAACTGCCGAGGTGGTGGACAAGATTCGTGACAGAATGAAGACTGCCCAAAGCCGTCAGAAGAGCTATGCTGATAAGAGTAGGAGAGATCTCGAGTTTGCGGTTGGTGATCACGTTTTTGTAAAGATAGCACCAATGAAGGGTGTAATGAGATTTGGGAAAAGAGGCAAGCTAAGTGCGAGGTTTATTGGGCCGTTTGTGATTCTTGACAGAGTTGGGACACTAGCTTATCGTGTTGCCCTTCCGCCGAATCTGGTCGGGGTACACAATGTGTTCCACGTCTTGATGTTAAGGAAGTATCTAGCTAATCCTTCGCATGTTCTGAGCTTCGAGCCGTTGTAGTTGACTCCAGACCTGTCTTATGAGGAAAGACCCGTCCAAATCCTGGACAGACAGGAGCGGAAACTTTGGAACAAAGTGACAAAGTTGGTCAAAGTCCGATGGCTAAATCAATCAGCGGAAGAAGCCACTTGGGAAGCCGAAGCAGATATGAGACTTAGCTACCCGGAGTTGTTCGGTAAGATTTAATTTCGAGGACGAAATTTATATAAGTAGGGGGAGGAACTGTAGTGCCCAAATTCCGTACACGTATAACCCTTGCATTTATTTAATTGTTAAAGCGTTTATGAGTTTTAACCATGCATGATTTATTTAAATGCATTATTTTAAATTAATTATGTTTATGTGTTGCACGTTAAAATGTTTTTCGAGTTTCATGTTTCAGGCGTTTATTCGAGGTGGGATCGAGGAAAAGACCGGTGACGATTTTGGCAATTTAAAACATGGTATTTTTATTTTAAGATTGAGGATGTGGCATCTTAAAGGATTTACTAAGTTTTAGTATTTTAAAGTCTAATTTTATCACTAGGTGAGTTAATTATTTTTAAACTTTTAAAAAATTAGTATTGGGGCATTTTATTTTAAATTTAAAATGAGTTAACATTTTATTAGCATTACAAATGACATGTTAGGTGGTATTTTAATTAACCTTTTTATTAGTAATTTTATTAATTATTTAGCACTAACTATTCCCTAATTGACTACCTATCACAAACACACACACTTTTACACACACTCCTCACGTAAAACACACAACACACACACACTTTTTTATTTTCAGATTTTAGTATTCTTAAAGAGTAAAACCTAGGGCTCTTGATCAAGAGAGCAGCCGCCCCTTCCCTCCCCTTATTCCATCAGATTCTCGTGAGTTTTATAGCAAGATTTTTGCGCCACAATCGCCCCAGATCAACCTCGCTTCTAACTCCGATTCGGTGATGCCGTTCGGTAAAGTTTATTATCAACAGGCACGTATATTCTGTTATTTCTGCATCGATCTTGTCATATTATGTGTCGTGTTACTTTTATGCGTAAAATTTTATGTGTGACGTTCGTCGTTTGAGCGGAAAACGATTTGGATCAGTTTTCAAATAAGTTTAGATCTCAAATCCCGTTTTAGCTGTTCTTTTGAAAACTGAGATTTTTCATTCGGGATTATGAGAAAACTTTCTACGTGAAAATTGTGGAATTTTTCGATACCTTCGATTTGATATAAAATTAAAAATATTTTGATAAAAATTGAGTGAGTTATAGCGTTTTTCGTGGGACTGCTCAAACTTCGTTTTTCAGAAAATTATGGGTTGATGCGTTTTTGAGATTTTATTGTTGCAGACTTCGTTGGGAATCGACGGGTGATCGTTGTTGCTTCTAGGTATGATTAGTATGATGTTGGGTTGTTACTTGTTATTTCGTTTGGTGTCGATAGGCACTCGTATGCATTAGAAGTCGTAGGAAGCGAGTTGGTGTCCATTGCCACGTTTTTGAATTGTATGTGTTGTAGGATGGACGTCGTTGCCTTGGGTGTTGTATGAAGTCGACTCGATGTTATGGTATGTTAGGATGGGTCTCGGGGTGTCGGTTCATGGTCCTTACAATCGAGTCTAGAATGATAAGCATCGTGTGTATTGGAATTTCGTGAGTTTGCATTTCCCGAGCCTACACAGACCCCCACACGGACCAGGGCACGGGGTCCGTGTCTTTGTTTCCTTCGCGGTGCCAAATTCCAGAGACTAGACGGACCCTTAGACGGACCCTAGCACGGGGTTTGTGTCCTCACTTATTTTCGGTGTCTTTTTACAGAGTCAAGACGGACCCTTGGACGGACCCTTGGACGGACCCTGACACGGGGTCTGTGTCCTCCATTTTTTTTGAGTATACACATACAGTGCCTACACGGACCCGGACCCGGACCCGGAGGGGTGCACGAGGTCAGTGTACTCCAGTCTTTGGGAATTATCTTAGGGATCAGTTGAGATTTCATGTCATGGTTTAGTGCATTGTTTAACAAGGTCGAGTCACGGGAATTAGAACGTCCTTAGGAAAAGTATTAACTTGGATGTAAGCCAAAATACCTACGTCTAAGTTATACAAGTTAAGCAGTTAAATTCATGTTAGTATGTGCAGCAGCGACGGCCCTGATTGAAGTCCAACGAATTCCTCAATTCCAAGTAAGTATGTTCGACGTGCAAAAGAAAATATTTTAAGTTTTTGAGGTATGCTAAATGTCTTGTGACCAAATTACGTTTAGGATTGAAAAGCGTTAAATGATGAACGGGGACCAATCCGCCCGTTAAATTATGAACGGGTTTAGATCATGATTGGAAAGAGTTAAATTATGAACATGGACCAATCAGCCCGTTAAATTATGAACGGGGATCTCATGTATGTGCAGTGGATACGTCCATGTCATCCCAGTACTGTAGTTTAGTCTGATCAGGCGAATTATGTTATGGGTCACTTGTTTTGAAACATCCTCTACGCAAAATGATGAAGTTATGTATGTTTAAGTATGTTCAAGTATGCAAGCATGTTTAAGAAAAGTCTATGTGATGGCACGTCTAAGTATGGATGTACGTATGTTCAGTTTTATTATGAAACTTCAAGTTTTTCAGTATGTATGCCCTATTTTAAAGTGGCATGTGATTTTATTATGTACTACTCGTTAATTCCGGTTTATACGTGTTGAGTCTTTAGACTCATTAGACTTGATCGATGCAGGTGAGGATGATCATGATGAGACGAGGGGTGGGGACCAAAGAGCAAGCTTGGACTGAGCAGAAGGCTAGACCCGAGGACCGCCCACGTTATTTTAAGATTTTAAGCAGGAAAATATTAATTCACTGATTTTATAATTTGATACGAGATGTTTTGAGCAAGCTTTTCTTTCAGCAAAATTTTTATTGGTGATGGATAATTTCAAAGATATAAATTTTATGAACGATGAGATGACGACCGTAGGGATGCTTATATTTAAGAAAATTTTTAATTTTTCCGCAAATTTTAAATAGTAAAAGTACGGTACGTTACAGTTGTTATCCGAGCCGACCTCTCTTAGTACGGTGTGGTTTGGGGATGAACCAAGCGGAAGCTGGTGGGCATGTGAGGCCCGGGGCCGAAGAGGGCAGGGGGTGATCGCCGGTGCCATCAGTTGCACGGACAATGAGCGGCTCCTGGTAGGCTTCTAGGTGGAGGGAACATGAATGAATCGACCCACACGGGAATAAGAGGGATTCCGAGACTGTTCAATGTAATGGACTGTACAGTTGAAGAGGACTTAAAAAGTTTGATTGATACTACTCATATCACAAAGGTGCATCTTCTTTTTGGTAGCTCATCACATAAGAACTCCAAAGTTAAGCGTGCTTGACTTGGGGCAATTTTGGGATGGGTGACCTCCTGGAAAGTTTCCTAGGGTGCGTGTGAGTGAGGACATAAGCACGCTGGAAAGATCCGTCTTGATACAGTGAGGACTGTCGTTTAATTTGGGACGTTACAGTTGGTATCAGAGCGGTGTTCTTGTAAAGGGTTACGCCTACTGCCAGTCGCAAGAAGCTCACGAAGTCACACCTCAAGTCTGTAAGTTTTAAAGTTTGAAATTTATGTTATGTAGTAAGCATTAAGTTCTGGTTTCAGCATGTGCATATTTTAAAGTTGTAGTACGTGCATCTTATGTCATTGATATCATGTTCATGCATATTGGGTTTACGTGTTGGGTAACTTTTTGGGACATAATGCCTCCTAGACTTGTAGTTGACCGTGAAGCAAGAGAAGAGGACAGAGGGACCCGAAATGAGGAGAGGGCCAATCTTCCACCTCAACCTCCAGATATGCAGGCTCAAATGCTTGCTGGTATGACGCAGTTCTTCACGCAGTTTGCGGGGAACCAGGCTGCAGCGAATGCATGGGCAAGGTCTAGACCAGAAGCGGTGTATGAGAGGTTTCAGAGGATGAATCCTAAGGAGTTTTCGGGATCTACTGACTCGATGGTGGCAGAGGGATGGATTAAGTCCATCGAGGTAATCTTCGACTTCATGGAACTGTCTGATGCAGACATGGTCAGATGTGCCACGTTCCTTCTGTCATGGGATGCCAGGCGTTGGTGGGACAGTGCGTCGGTGGCAATTAATTTGCCGACTTTGTCTTGGAGTGGATTCAAGGAAGTGTTCTTCGCCAAGTACTTCACTGAGGAAGTACCCTCCCGCCTGACCAGAGAGTTTATGACACTGAGGCAGGGGGACAGCAGTGTGGCAGACTTCGTCTGGAAGTTTGAGAAGGGGTGTTACTTCGTACCCCTCATTGCGAATGATGTTCAAGCAAAGCTGAGACATTTCATGGATGGATTGCGGCCAATCTTGCGCCGTGATGTGAGGGTAGCTGGCCCTACTTCTTATGCAGTCGCCGTATCTAGGGCTTTGGCGGCAGAACAAGACCAGCGGGATATAGAGGCGGACAGGCAGGACAAGAGACCCTACCAGGCACCACCGCCCCAACCGCCGCAACTTCAGCATCAGCGACCCCAGCACAAGAGGCCTTACCAGGGGCCACCAGGGAAGAAACCTTATCAGGGACCGCCGAAGGGCAAGGGTCAAATTCAGCAGCAAGGGGCACCTCAGAAGCCCGTTATTTTCCCAGTGTGTCCTAAGTGCAACCGCCAGCATCCATGGCAATGCTTATATAGAGCAGTCAAGTGCTTCAAATGTGGAGCCAGTGACCAAATGCTGAAGGAGTGCCCGCAGTCGAAGCAACCAACTCAAGGGAAAGTTTTCGCCATGCATGCTCAGGAGGCGAACCCAGACACTACACTACTGACCGGTAACCTTTTCTACCTAAGCTCAGTATTGTTTTGCCTTGCATGTGGAATCTTTATTTGGGATTATTAAGGTGTTAGTATTATTTTATTTTGGGCGACGTGGGATAGTAATTTTTCTGCTATGCTTGAGGTTAATGTTAGTAATTTGGATGTAAGTTTGTGTTGTGCTAACATCTCTCAGGGAATATCTTCATTAAGAGATTAGCCACAACGGCACTGATAGATTCAGGAGCCACTCACTCCTTTATCTCAGAGACTTTCGCTAATCATCTGGACATCAAGCCCATTGGCCTAGATATAAATTTTTCAGTGACAGTCCCATCCAGAGAAGAACTGTTAGCGACTAGCATGATCAGAGACATTGATCTGGCATTGCAGGGCCATCTAGTATATGCAGATTTGATTCTACTTCCGATGCCGGAGTTCGACATTATTTTAGGAATGGACTGGCTGACGAGGAACAGAGTTCTGATTGACTTTCAGAAGAGGTCAGTATTGTTAGACCACCGGGCATGGAGCAATTTCTTTTTGAACCAGCCAGATGGAGAAGTTTCCCTCGCATGATCTCTTGCATGCAGGCTAGGAGACTTATTTCTAAGGAGTGTCAGGCCTTGTTAGCCAGCATTATTTCTGCACCTGACATACCCACTCCATATTTATCCGACGTGCCAGTAGTCAGTGAATTCCCAGACGTCTTCCCAGACGATGTTTCAGGTCTTCAACCAGAGAGAGAGGTGGAGTTCGCAATCGATCTTATGCCAGGCACTGTGCCAATCTCTAAGGCACCGTACCGATTAGCTCCAGCTGAGATGCTAGCGCTCAAGCAGCAGATTCAGGAGATTCTCGACAAGGAATTCATCCGCCCTAGTTTCTCACCTTGGGGCGCGCTTGTACTCTTTGTGAAAAAGAAGGATGGAAGCGTGAGACTTTGCATCGATTACCGAGAATTGAACAAGGTAACAATAAAGAACAAGTACCCACTTCCTAGAATCGAAGACTTGTTTGATCAGTTACAGGGAGTTACAGTGTTCTCTAAGATAGATCTTCGATCAGGGTACCACCAGCTAAAAGTGAAGGATGCAGATGTGCACAAGACAGCCTTTAGGACCAGGTATGGCTATTACGAGTTCTTAGTAATGCCATTTGGGTTGACGAATGCTCCAGCAATATTCATGGACCTCATGAACCGAGTATTTCAGCCCTTCCTGACCAGTTCGTCATAGTATTCATTGACGATATTCTCATATACTCGAGGAGCCATGAGGAGCACAACCAACATTTGAGGACAGTTTTACAGGTTTTTCAGAGTCGCAAGTTGTTTGCGAAGTTCAGTAAGTGCGAGTTTTGGTTGCAGAAAGTAGCGTTTTTGGGACATGTAGTGTCTAGCAGTGATATTGAAGTGGATCCAGCAAAGGTAGCAGCCGTTAAAGAATGGGTTGAGCCAAAGAATGCATCAGAGATCCGCAGTTTTCTGGGTTTAGCCGGTTACTAACGTAAGTTCATTCAGGGATTTCATCAATAGCAGTGCCACTCACTTTACTCACCAAGAAAAATGCTAAGTTCGCGTGGAGTGAAGAATGCCAGAAGAGCTTCGATACTCTGAAGCAAACTCTTATTTCAGTACCAGTTCTAGCCATGCCATCAGGGCAAGGTGATTTTGTGCTTTACACCGATGTATCTAAGCTCGGTTTAGGCGCAGTCTTGATGCAGCAGGGTCGGGTGATAGCTTACTACTTGTATGGCGAGAAGTGTCAGATTTTCACTGACCACAAAAGTCTGAAATATTTCTTCACGCAAAAGGAACTGAACATGAGGCAGAGACGGTGGTTAGAGCTAGTGAAAGACTAGGATTGCGAAATTAGCTACCACCTGGGAAAAACTAATGTTGTCGCAGATGCCCTGAGCCGAAAAGTGGCAGTTGAAGCACAGTTGTCAACGCAGAAACCTCTTCAATCCGAGATTCAGAGGTTTGATTTAGAGGTTTATCGTAAGGACAGAGCTCCTAGACTGTCTAATCTGACAGTCAAGTACGATTTACTAGACCGTATCTGGACAAATCAGTATTCAAATGAGCAACTACTGAAATGGAGACTGAAAGACGAAGCCAAGGGCAGTGTTTTTTACACAGTGTCAGATGGTATTGTGAGATAAAGAGGTAGAATGTGGGTGCCTAGTGTTGATTCAATCAGAGAGGATATTTTAGCAGAGGCACACGCATCTCCATATTCTATTCACCCAGGAGGTATCAAGATGTATAAGGACCTACAGATTATGTATTGGTGGCCAGAGATGAAGAGAGACATCCACAGATTTGTGTCTGAATGCCTCACTTGTCAGCAGGTGAAGGCAGAGCATCAGAGGCCAGCAGGATTGGTTAAGCCACTCCCCATCCCAGAGTGAAAATGGGAGAACATCACGATGGACTTCGTCATTGGATTGCCTAGATCAGTCAGAGGCTTTAATGCAATTTGGGTTATTGTGGATCGACTCACGAAGTCAGCGCACTTTTTGCCAGTGAAGACGACTTTCTCCATAACGCAGTATGCGGAGCTTTATATCAGGGAGATAGTCCATTTACAGGGGTTCCCAGTTTCGATTATGTCCGACAGGGACCCGTGGTTTACATCGTCCTTCTCGAAGAGCTTGCTTGCAGCCATGGGGACAAAGTTGCTGTTCAGTACAGCTTTTCACCCGCAGACAGATGGCCAGTCTGAGCGAGTGATTCAGATTTTGGAGGATTCGCTAAAAGCCTGTATGATTGATTTTCAAGAAACTTGGGAGTCTAAGATACCGCTAGTGGAGTTTACCTACAACAACAGCTTCCAATCATCGATAGGTATGACTCCCTAAGAGGCATTGTATGGAAGAAAGCGCAGATAACCGGTTCATTGGGATGAAGTTGGTGAGAGAGCAGATCTTGGTCCAGAGATAGTTCAGCAAACTGCCGAGGTGGTGGTCAAGATTCGTGACAGAATGAATACTGCCCAAATCCGTCAGAAGAGCTATGCTGATAAGAGGAGGAGAGATCTCGAGTTTGCCGTTGGTGATCACGTTTTTGTAAAGATAGCACCCATGAAGGGTGTAATGAGATTTGGGAAAAGAGGCAAGCTAAGTCAGAGGTTTATTGGGCCGTTTGAGATTCTTGACAGAGTTGGGACACTAGCTTATCGTGTTGTCATTCCGCCGAATCTGGCCGGGGTACACAATGTGTTCCACGTCTCGATGTTAAGGAAGTATCTAGCTAATCCTTCGCATGTTCTGAGCTTCGAGCCGTTGTAGTTGACTCCAGACCTGTCTTATGAGGAAAGACCCGTCCAAATCCTGGACAGACAGGAGCGGAGACTTCAGAACAAAGTGACAAAGTTGGTCAAAGTCCGATGGCTAAATCAATCAGTGGAAGAAGCCACTTGAAAAGCCGAAGCAGATCAGAGACTTCGCTACCCGAAGTTGTTCGGTAAGATTTAATTTCGATGACAAAATTTATATAAGTGGGGGAGGAATTGTAGTGCCCCAATTTAGTACACGTATAACCCTTGCATTTATTTAATTATTAAAGCATTTATTTAAGTTAAATTGAGTTTTAACCATGCATGATTTATTTAAATGCATCATTTTAAATTAATTATGTTTATGTGATGCACGTTAAAATATTTTTCGAGTTTCATGTTTCAGGCGTTTATTCGAGGCGGGATCGAGGAAAAGACCGGCGAAGATTTTGGCAATTTAAAACATGGTATTTTTATTTTAAGATTGAGGATGGGGCATTTTAAAGGATTTACTAAGTTTTAGTATTTTAAAGTCTAATTTTATCACTAGGTGAGTTAATTATTTTTAAAATTTTAAAGAATTAGTATTGGGACATTTTATTTTTAAATTAAAATGAGTTAGCATTTTATTAGCATTACAAATGACATGTTAGGTGGTATATTAATTAACCTTTTTATTAGTAATTTTATTAATTATTTAGCACTAACTATTCCCTAATTGACTACCAATCACACACACACACACTTTTACACACACTCCTCACGTAAAACACACAACAAACACACACTTTTTATTTTCAGATTTTAGTATTCTTAAAGAGCAAAACCTAGGGCTCTTGATCAAGAGAGCAGCCGCTCCTTCCCTCCCCTTATTCCATCAGATTCTCGTGAGTTTTATTGTAAGATTTTAGCGCCACAATCGTCTCAGATCAACTTCGCTTCTATCTCCGCTTCGGTGACGTCGTTCGGTAAAGTTTATTATCAACAAGCACGTATATTCTGTTATTTCTACATCGATCTTTGTCATATTATGTGTCGTGTTACTTTTATGCGTAAAATTTTATGTGTGACGTTCGTCGTTTGAGCGGAAAACGATTTGGATCAGTTTTGAAATAAGTTTAGATCTCAAATCCCATTTTTGTTGTTCTTTTGAAAACTGAGATTTTTCAGTCGGGATTATGAGAAACTTTCAACGTGAAAATTGTAGAATTTTTTGATACCTTCGATTTGATATAAAATTCGAAATATTTGGATACAAATTGAGTGAGTTATGGCGTTTTTCGTGGGACTGCTCAAACTTCTTTTTCAGAAAATTATGGGTTGATGCATTTTTGAGATTTTATTGTTGCAGGCTTCGTTGGGAATCGACGGGTGATCATTGCTGCTTCTGGGTATGATTAATATGATGTTGGGTTGTTATTTATTATGTCTTTTGGTGTCGATAGGCACTCGTATGCATTAGAAGTCGTAGGAAGCGAGTTGGTGTCCATTGCCACGTTTTTGAATTGTATGTGCCGTAGGGTGGACGTCGTTGCCTTGGGTGTTGTATGAAGTCGGTTCGATGTTATGGTATGTTAGGATGGGTCTCAAAGTGTCGGTTCATGGTCCTTACAATCGAGTCTAGAATGATAAGCATCGTGTGTATTGGAATTTCGTGAGTTTGCACTTCCCGAGCCGTGTCTTTGTTTCCTTCGCGGTGCCAAATTCCAGAGAATAGACGGACCCTTAGACGGACCCTAACACGGGGTCCGTGTCCTCACTTATTTTTGGTGTCTTTTTATAGAGTCTATACGGACCCTTGGACGGACCTTGACACGGGGTCCGTGTCCTCTCTTTTCTTCGAGTATACGCATACAGTACCTACACAGACCCGGACCCGGAGGGGTGCACGGGGTCTGTGTAATCCAGTCTTTGGGAATTATCTTAGGGATTAGTTGAGATTTCATATCATAGTTTAGTGCATCGTTTAACAAGGTTGAGTCACGGGAATTAGAACGTCCTAAGGAAAAGATTTAACTTGGATGTAAGCCAAAATACTTACGTCTAAGTTATGCATGTTAAGCAGTTAAATTCATGTTAGTATTTGCAGCAGCGACAGCCCCGATCGAAGTCCAACGAATCCCTCAATGCCAAGTAAGTATGTTCGACGTGCAAAAGAAAATATTTTAAGTTTTTAAGGTATGCTAAATGTCTTGTGACCAAATTACGTTTAGGATTGGAAAGCGTTAAATTATGAACAGGGACCAATCCGCCCGTTAAATTATGAACGGGTTTAGATCATGATTAGAAAGCGTTAAAATTATGAATGTGGACCAATCAGCCCGTTAAATTATGAACGGGGATCTCATGTATGTGGCAGTGGATACGTCCTTGTCATCACAGTACTGTGGTTTAGTCTGATCAGGCGAATTATGTTATAGGTCACTTGCTTTGAAACATCCTCTACGCAAAATGATGAAGTTATGTATGTTTAAGTATGTTCAAGTATGCATGCATGTTTAAGAAAAGTTTATGTGATGGCACGTTTAAGTATGGATGTACGTATGTGATAAGTGCAAGATTTGCACTTAAATTATATTAGAATCCATTTTTGAATTATGCTTGTGTCGAACAGAATTATGCGTTTTTTGGTTTGTTTTTGTTGTCATTTCAGGAATGGTGAAAATAGCAGACACGAAGCCAAGAACCAAGAAAACACCCGTGGACAGCAGCTTGCGCGCCCCAGCGCCACAACTCGCGCCCCTGCGCGCACATAGATGCAAGTCGTCAGACCCGAGAGCAGCGCGCGATAGCGCGACGTCACGCGCAGCCGCGCGCTCGCAGCATCAACCAGGACCAGAATGAAGCACGCCATCGCGCGAGATCTCGCGCACCAGCGCGCATACCATCCAACTTGAAGACCCGAGAGGTGCGCGCCACCGCGCCACATCTCGCGCTAGGGCGCGCACACAGCTGAGCAAATGAGCAGCAACTAGCGCGCGGCCGCGCGAGATCACGCGCAGCTGCGCGCGCACAAGCACGGCCAGACACAGCAACTCGCGCGCCACCGCGCGCGTGCCACAGCCAGAATAGGTATAAAAGCGCGATCGCTAGGTCAGAAAAGGGATCAGCAGCCGTGGAGAGAAATCACACGAGAATACACCATCTTGGGAAGGAAAAGAGGCGAGAAACGGAGCGCATACACTAGACGAAGATTCAGAGGGGGAAGAACAGTCACAAATACGAAGAACGACAGATCTGGGAACAGAGACGACACTTCGGATTTGTTATCTTTTCATTTGTTTCTTTATTCTATTGTGTATCGATGCCTAGAATTACAAATATGTCTTGTTTTCTCTTGGATTTCGTGATGAACTAAATTTCCATTCTAGAGAATGACGTAACTCTGTTGATACGATGATTTGACACCGTTGTTTATTTGATTGAATTCCGCTTTTGTTTAATTGTGTTCTCTTTGTTTACTACACTGCAATTTACTGGCCATAAATTGTTTGTTGTTTGATTAATCTTATAACTCGGGAGAGGGACTAGGATTATAGATCATTAGAGACACATCGTTAAATGTTTATAGCGTTCGGAAGGCGTATAACCTTAGCGAGGCTTAGTAAGAACATTGTTTGCATTTATCTATGAAACTTAGATTCTAATTAGGAATAATTGAATCGAAGTTGATAGATACAGTTTTTCGTCACTTGGGAAAGGGGGAATAAAATAATCTAAGTGTTCTTGGCTATTAAATTATTGGAATTCAGGAATATAAATTCAACCGTGAATAATTATCGTGGAAACTTTGTGAAATCATTTCTCTAGATATTTTCTATCAGTATTATTTCTCTATTCGGTGATTTCATTAATTCATTGTTTTCAGTTAATTCATTCAAACAAACCAACCGTTTATTCAATTTCTCTAAATAAAGTTGAGACTATTTTAATTACAAGAATTGATATACAATTTTACGCACACTCCTCGTGGGATCGATATCTGTACTCTAACCAGTACTAAAACTTGACACCGTACACTTGCGGTAGGAAAACGCGCAACAAGTTTTTGGCGTCGTTGCCGGGGAGTGTCAAATTTGAATTTATATCAGTATTGTTACCAATTAGTCTAGATTTTAATTTAGAGCTTTTATTTTTATTTTATATTATATTGATTAAGCGTTTCATTTTTCTTCCTGTTTGACAGTGTATGCTAAGATCTCAAAACTCATACTTGCTTATTTTTTATCCGGAGATCGAAAGAACTGCGAGAAGATTAAGAAAAGCAAGAAGAGAAGAGATCCAAGCAATGGCTGAGAACAGAGAAAATGACAGACGCGACCAACCAGAGGCGATTCCTATAAGAGATCACTTCCGACCAGTGATCAGCAATCATTACTCTGGGATTACAAGAGGGACAATCAACGCCAATAATTTCGAATTGAAGCCCGCTCTAATCAATATTGTTCAGCAAAACCAGTTTGCTGGAACAGCCACATCTGATCCTCATGTTCACCTGATGACCTTTTTGGAGATCACGGATACGGTAAAGATTAATAATGTTCCTGATGATATTATTAGACTGCATTTGTTTCCGTTTTCTCTTAGGGATCAAGCTCGAGGATGGCTTCAATCGTTTCCATTGGGAAGTATCACGACATGGCAAGAGCTGGCGACAAAATTTCTGGCAAAATACATTCCCCCTGCAAAGTCTGCACAGTTGAAGATTGAGATTAGCACGTTCAGGCAGACTGATTTTGAACAACTGTATGAGGCATGGGAAAGATACAAGGAGCTGTTGAGAAAGTGCCCAAATCATGGATTCGAAGACTGGGTGCAGATTGAGTCATTCTACAACGGTCTAAATGGGCAAACAAGAGGAACAATGGATGCTGCAGCTGGTGGCACGATCTTTGCCAAATCTCCTGAGCAAGCTTATGACTTGCTCGAACAGATGACAATAAATAGCTACCAGTGGCCGTCGGAAATGGCAGGAGTAAAAAGGACAGCTGGAGTTTATGCGGTGGATCCTATTACGTCACTCACTGCGCAAGTATCTGCATTGACCTCTCAAATAGCAGCGATGAACAAAGTGAGCACATCAGAAACTGAGAGTCCATCAGCCGTTGCTGAAGAACAATCTATTCCTGAAGAAGCTCAGTACGTCAACAGAAAATTTGGAGGATTTAGAGGATATCGAGGTAACCCTCCCCCTAACATTTATCATCCTGGATTAAGAAATCACGAAAACTTTTCTTATGCAAACAATAAAAATGTGTTGAATCCTCCACCGGGGTTCAATACATCAAAGGGGGAGGGAAAGCCTTCATTTGAAGATTTGGTAGGTACAATCGTTGCTGGGTCTGGAAAAAGGATGGCGAGAACTGAATCTCGTCTTGACAATATGGAGACTCACATGGGAAACATGGGTGCCACAATGAAATCTTTGGAAACGCAAATCGGACAGTTGGCCAACGCTCTAAAATATCAGAACAAGGGGCAATTTCCCAGTAACACAGAGGTGAACCCAAAAGAGCAGTGCAAGGCAGTCACTTTGAGGAGTGGGAAGGACTTAGAGGTACAGAATCCCAAAGAGAGAGTGGACAGTGAGAAGACAGTTGAAGAAAGTGAAGTGGAGGGATCCAGGGCTGAAATCAAAGTTGAACCACCTCCAGTGTATAAGCCGACTCTACCATATCCTCAGAGATTCAAGAAGAAGAATTTAGATGATCAGTTTGCAAAGTTCTTGGAAATTTTCAAGAAGATACACATCAACATACCATTTGCTGATGCTTTGGAACAAATGCCGAATTATGCAAAGTTTATCAAGGATGTGATGTCTAAAAAGAGGAAGCTTCAAGAGTTTGAGACAGTGAAGCTTACTGAGGAGTGCAATGCCATCCTACAAAAGAAATTACCACAAAATTGAAAGATCCAGGGAGTTTTACTATTCCTTGTTTTATTGGTGGTTCTCATTGTAGTAAAGCTTTATGTGATTTAGGAGCAAATATTAATTTGATGCCATTTTATATTTTCAGGAAATTGGAGCTTGGAGAAGTTAAACCAACTACTATCACCCTACAGCTTGCAGACAGAAGTCTCACGTATCCGCGTGGGATCGTCGAGGATGTACTGGTAAAAGTGGATAAGTTTGTTTTTCCTGCTGACTTTGTGATTTTAGATATAGAAGAAGATCATGATGCTCCATTGATCTTTGGGAGACCATTCTTGGCGACTGGAAGGGCATTGATTGATGTTCATAAGGGTGAACTCACCTTGAGAGTTGGTGGAGAAGAAGTTATTTTTAACATCTATCACGCCATGAAGGGATCGAATGAGGTAAGCACTTGTAAAAGCATTAATTTTATAGACTCATGTATGTCTCTTGATTGTGCAGGACTGAGGGATCCCTTGGAGAGCTGTCTGATAGGTGCGGCAGGAACTGTTGATGAAGATAATTTGGAAGTGAAAGAGCAATTGGTGGCTCTTGAAGCACTACAAAAAGAAAAGAGAAAAGATGCACCGCATGAGGAGTTGGATATAAATGAGAAACTAGAGGTAATACCACCTTCCCCTGAGTTGAAAGAGTTGCCAAGCCACCTGTGTTATGCTTTTTAGTTGAGAAGTCGACGTATCCGGTAATTATCTCTTCCTCTCTTTCGTGTGATGAAAAAGATAAATTATTGAGAGTGCTGAGAGAATACAAAACTGCTTTAGGATGGTCGATATCTGATATTAGGGGAATTAGCCCCACTATATGCATGCATAAAATTTTAATGGAGGAGTCGTATACTCATTATGTGGATCACCAGAGGAGGTTGAACCCAGCAATGAAAGAGGTTGTGAAGAATGAGGTACTGAAATTATTAAATGCTGGTGTAATTTATGCTATTTCTGATAGTAGCCGGGTATCTCCTGTACAAGTAGTACCAAAAAAGGGTGGAATGACAGTGGTAAAAAATGAAAATGATGAATTAATATCTACTCGTACTGTAACTGGTTGGCGAGTATGTATTGATTATAGAAAGTTGAACAATGCCACACGAAAAGATCATTTTCCATTGCCTTTTATTGATCAGATGCCTGATAGACTTGCAGGTTATTGTCACTACTGTTTCTTAGATGGTTATTCAGGTTATAACCAAATTGCTATAGCTCCGGAAGATCAGGAGAAAACAACATTCACATGCCCCTATGGCACGTTTGCCTTTAGGAGGATGCCTTTTGGGCTATGTAATGCACCTACCACTTTTCAGAGGTATATGATGGCCATATTTGCAGACATGGTGGAGGAGATAATGGAAGTCTTCATGGACGACTTCTCGGTATTTGGCTCGTCATTTGATCATTGTTTACATAACTTATCCCTTGTTTTGCAGAGATGCTAAGAAAAGAACTTAGTTCTTAACTGGGATAAATGCCACTTTATGGTCCAAGAGGGCATAGTCCTTGGACATAAAGTGTCGTCTCGGGGATTAGAAGTGGACAGAGCCAAGGTGGTTGTCATTGAAAAACTTCCTCCACCAAAGAACATCAAGGGAATAAGGAGCTTCCTCGGACACGCGGGGTTTTATCGTAGATTCATTAAAGATTTTTCTAAGATCACTAAACCCCTGTGCAATTTACTTGAAAAGGAGTCGACTTTTATATTTTATGATAATTGTTTGCAGGCATTCGAGAAGATAAAAATGGCATTGGTGACTGCACCAATTATTATAGTGCCGGACTGGGAGCAGCCCTTTGAGCTGATGTGCGATGCAAGTGACTATGCAGTAGGTGTAGTGTTGGGCCAGAGACGTGATAAATTCTTTAGATCAATCTACTACGCAAGTCATACCATGGATGCGGCACAGCAAAACTACACAACTACCGAAAAGGAGATGCTTGCAGTAGTATTCGCCTTTGACAAGTTCAGACCCTACTTGGTAGGTACAAAGGTAATCGTTTTCACTGATCATGCAGCTATCCGATACTTATTTGCCAATAAGGACGCAAAGCCACGCTTGATAAGGTGGATCTTGTTGCTCCAAGAGTTTGATTTTGAAGTAAAGGATAGGAAGGGATGCGAAAATCAAGTGGCTGACCACTTGTCAAGACTTGAGCTAGAAGAGAAGGAAGAAGAGGGAGCCATACAAGAGACATTTCCAGATGAGCAGCTTTTTGAGTTAAACTCTGTACTTCCTTGGTTTGCTGATATTGCTAATTTTTTGTCTTGTGGAACCCTTCCCCCAGACATGAGCTACCATCAGAAGAAGAAATTCGTCCATGATATAAAGTTCTTCTATTGAGACGATCCGTTCGTGTATAAGAGGTGTGCTGACCAAGTGATTAGGAGGTGCGTGGAAGGTCTTGAAGCACAACAAATTTTGGAGAAGTGTCATTCTTCACCATATGGTGGACACTTTGGAGCGTCACGAACAGCGGCTAAGGTATTGCAATCCGGTTTTTATTGGCCTAGTTTGTTTAAAGACAGCTATACCTTAGTAAAATCATGTGATAGATGCCAAAGGTTAGGAAACATCTCTAGGCGTCACGAATTACCACTGACAAATATTTTGGAAGTGGAACTTTTTGACGTTTGGGGCATAGATTTCATGGGACCTTTTCCCCCTTCCTCTGGTTATTCTTATATTCTGTTAGCTGTTGATTATATGTCGAAATGGGTGGAAGCAATCGCCACCAGTACTAATGACTCTCATGTTGTAGCGAAATTCGTACAGAAAAACATTTTCACCAGGTTTGGAACACCGAGAGCCATCATAAGTGACGAAGGCACGCATTTTTGCAATAGAATTTTCAACTCACTATTGGCCAAATATAATGTGAAGCACAAGGTGACACTAGCATATCATCCGCAGTCGAATGGACAAGCTGAAGTATCCAACCGGGAAATTAAGCAGATACTGGAAAAGACTGTCAACACAAACCGGAGGGATTGGGCTATGAAGTTGGATGATGCGCTATGGGCTTATCAGGACTGCATTCAAGACGCCTATTGGGATGTCTCCCTATCGGCTGGGATTTGGAAAAGCATGTCATCTACCATTGGAGTTGGAGCATAGGGCATTTTGGGCTGTGAAGAAGTTGAACTTTGATTTGAAAGCGTCTGGCGAGGTTAGAAAACTACAATTGAGCGAGATGGACGAATTCCGAAATGACGCATATGAGAATGCCAAGATCTACAAAGAACAGACTAAGAAGTGGCATGACAAAATCATAGTTCGAAGGGAGCTCAAACCGGGACAACAAGTACTACTATTCAATTCTCGTCTGAAATTATTTCCTGGTAAGCTGAAATCACGTTGGTCAGGGCCATTCGTAGTAGAAACAGTTTATCCTCATGGGGCTATCGAGTTGAAGTGCAGTGATGGACGAACTTTCAAGGTCAATGGACAGAGGGTTAAAGCATACTATGGAACTGAAGTGAGGAATATTGACAATCTTAGTCTGGGTGAACCCAATTGAGCAGGACTGGTAGTCGGGCTGATGATGTTAAACCAAGCGCTGTGTGGGAGGCAACCCGCATTTATTTATTTTTGCATTCGCTCTGCTTCATTATGTCATTTCAATTTCATAGTTAATATTTTTAATTTTCTATATTTAAGTATTAACTTGAATCGTTTTATTTTTGCAGGTTATTAAAAAAAAAAAAGGGGAGAATACAGAGGCATGCGCGCCCCAGCGCCAACTCTCGCGCGACCGCGCGCATATTATTACCAAAGGAAACCAGTGGCGCGCGCGCGGCAGCGCCATATTACGCGCGATGGCGCGCACTCATATATTGGCAAAATACAGTGGCGCCCGCGCGGAAGCGCAACATCTTGCGCTACAGCGTGCACCCCGAACACTCGGAAGACAGAAGCCATCGCGCGACAGTGCCATAACCCGCGCCACAGCGCGCACTCAAGCATACGCGTAAGACAGAAGCTTGCGCGCGGCAGCGCGACTTCTCGCGTGACCGCGCGCCGCGAACAGGCCCAATTCTTTATAACCCTAACTCACGATTTTCAATCACAAATTTTCTTCTCTCCTCACAGCCGCCGCAGACCCATAATTTTCCTCTCCCAAACCCCTCTCCTCCGTAAAATCCTCACCTCTCCTTCACAATAAATCCATCCTCTCCTCCACCATCTCCAACACCACCATCTCCTACAACATCATCATACCTCTTCCTCACCCAAAACCAAAAAAAACCGCCGCCGCCGCCTCCGCTCAGGCACACCGTCGTCGCCGCCGCCGCCCTTCGCCGCCGGTTGTCATCTCAAGCTATTGTCTTCAAGGGTACCTTTCTTTCACGTGTTATTATTTGGGGGTAATTTTCGGCTGTCAAGCAATTGTAGGTGGACTTTGTGTGTATATTGTTGAATATTGGTGTGACAAGATTTGAATATTATGCCGCCGCGAAAACGGTCAAAGGACGGGGCTTCCTCGTCTCGTTCCTACAATGCTAACAAATTTTGGAACGAGGAAGCCTTTCGGGTATATGAGAGCACCGTGTCTCGATCTATCATTCCTGAAAGAGGGCTAGATATGACCCACCTTGATTGTAATATAATTGCGAAAGTTGTGCGACGTGGATGGGTAGATATAGCACAATCTCCGCCACGCCGTTATACCCGTAGTCCGTGAATTTTATGCGAATTTGAGAATCAAACATGAGGAATACGGTGTCTTGGTGAGAGGGCAACTCGTTTTTTTTTATTCGGCCACCATTAATGCAATCTACAATTTGCCTGAGTTTGATAATGATGGGTACACAGAGTTGATCACTGGGGATGTGGACTACGATCAGATTATAAGGACCTTATGCATCGAGGGTGCAGAGTGGCGATTGAATCAGGGCTCCCCGGTTACGCTGAAGAAGTTTGATCTACGTCGTGACCCACGCCGCTGGGCATATTTTATTCTCTCACGGATCATGCCCTCCTCCCATCAGACTGAAATTACAAAAGACAAAGTGGCGTTGATTTAAGCCATCATGACTGGGCGAACCGTCGATCTTGGGAAGCTCATTCACAGCTATATCATGCGTGCTGGCACGGGACTCATGACCGTCAGCCTCCCTTTTGCACATACTATCACCGCCTTATGTCTTCATGCCGGTGTGCAATGGGGCGCCGATGAATAGGTCTTGAAAGCCAAGGGCCCAATCACAGTATTTGAGGTCGAGCGTTCGCGCTTTAGCGACAAGATAGAACGACAAGAGGCCAGGGCAGCTTATAATAGGAGGGCCAGAGCACGCCAGCCACCACCACCACCTTCGATCCCTCGATCAAGTTTGGGAGATCGCATGTTCCGACTGGAACAGGATATGCGGGTCGAACGCCAAGAGCAAGCTGAACACCGACATACTACTGGTGTCTTCATGTCTTTCATGATGGACTTCACATCAGTGCTCGCCCGACGCTTCCCACCTACTGGACCCGCAGATGTTCCATACCCACCACATCCAGTCTGGCCACCACAGTATCCACCACCAGAGCTTTCACCACCGCAGGACATGGATGAGGATGAGAATGCCGACGATACTGGGAATGATGATTCAAGCCCCGAGTTCTGACACTTGGGAGCGAGGTATGTGTTGTCATGTTTTTCATTTCTATACATTGAGGACAATGCATACGTTAAGTTTGGGGAGGGGGGGGGTGCAATTGCTTTGTTAGTTAGTTTTTTTTTTATTATTTGTTGCGTATTAGAATTTGTTAGGTAGCGTCATGGATAAGCAAAATGTGTGACCAATGATGAAAATTGAATTGCGATCCCTGAAATAATATATATGTGTTCATGATAACCTCGGAGTCACAATTATTTTGCACGGTCGTGTTGTTGATACTGTCATTGCTCAGAGACAAGTTGCATGTCTATGATGCTAAATAGATGAGGGAGATCCGATTCTTGGTAAATCTTGCATGACATTGATTGACACTTTTGCAGACTTAGAAATGATCTAGGCAGTCTTTCACAACATCCTTGGGCCTGAGTTCTTTGTCTACTGCCAATTGTAGCCCTTTGAGCTTAAAAGTTAATTGAGATGCTTACTTTTTCTTCGTGCACCTAGTTCATATATCATTTTGATAAAAAAAAAAAAATTGCATGTGACTGGTTTGTATGAGATGATTAATGGATTGACGGTAATCTAGAACTTGTTTGAGCACTTTTTGAGGCGAAATACGGATAATATGTGACATAGGAATGATTTAGGCGATCTTTGAAACCGTTGAGCCTTCGAGCCTACCAAATGAACATGGAATATCCCTAGTGTCCCATTTTGAGCTTACTAAAAATCAAGTGGTGTGTGTGTCAATGACATACAATTAGCCCCCACTTGTATCTATTCTACATCCCACAACAACTACCTAATGAAGCTTATACACTTATTTTCCTACCTGATTTTGAGAGAAATAAATTCATTGGTGGTGTAGTGATTCAAAAGCTCCTTGAAAAGAAAAAGAAAAATTGAAGTGAGCAAAGAGGGAGTTGAAAATAGACAAAAAGAAAGAGAAAAAGTTCAATCAAAGAAAATATAAGGGAGATGAAGGATATGAATGAAAAGAAAACAATAAGTCGATGGTGAATGAAAAACAAAATGAAAAAGAGTGAAATTGATGAAGATTTGATTATTTCTCTCAAATTTTGAATTCCATACCTTTTATTGTAGCCGTGAGTCGTGGCCTAACGTTACAAACTTACAAGACCTATTAACCGTGTCACATTTGTCCAATATACTAGTGGATAAAAGTTGTTCAAATCAAGCCTATGGATACCTGAAAAACATTGTCATTGAGTATAGACTTTAATCACTTGCTTGCAAGCATCTCATTGTGTGATTTCATCTTTGGCAAACTTGTGTTGACCATTTTTCAAGCCAAATAATCACCGATAAAGTCCTATATGATCTGTGAATGCGAATTTATATTTTGATGAAGTGTGAGTTGAACTAATGCTGAGGATTTCTTGATTCTGTAAGGTGTATGGGCATTATGACTCTATTTGAGCACTCGATGGGGTAAAAGAACATTGACTTATCACACTCACACGTGACTCTTGGGAAATCGTGAATTACATTAAAATAGATAAGTCTGAGGCCAATATCATTCTTTGCGAATCCATGACTACTAAGAGTTTCATTATTTGTTATTTGACTTCCGGTTTTTTATTCTATTTTGCTCGGGACTAGAAAAAGTTCAAGTTTGGGGGGTTTGATAAGTGCAAAATTTGCACTTAAATTATATTAGAATCCATTTTTGAATTATGCTTGTGTCGAACAGAATTATGCGTTTTTTGGTTTGTTTTTGTTGTCATTTCAGGAATGGTGAAAATAGCAGACACGAAGCCAAGAACCAAGAAAACACCCGTGGACAGCAGCTTGCGCGCCCCAATGCCACAACTCGCGCCACTACGCGCACATAGATGCAAGTCATCAATCCCGAGAGCAGCACGCGATAGCGTGACGTCACGTGCAGCCGCGCGCTCTCAGCATCAACTAGGACCAGAATGAAGCGCGCCATTGCGCGACATCTCGCGCACCAGCGCGCATACCATCCAACTTGAAGACCCGAGAGGTGCGCGCCACCGTGCCACATCTCGCGCTCGGGCGCGCACACAGCTCCGCAAATGAGCAGCAACTAGCGCGCGGCCGCAGCCAGAATAGGAATAGACACAGGCGCGCGCGCCGCAGCCAGAATAGGTATAAAAGCGCGATCGCTAGGTCAGAAAAGGGATCAGCAGCCGTGGAGAGAAATCACACGAGAATACACCATCTTGGGAAGGAAAAGAGGCGAGAAACGGAGCGCATACACGAGACGAAGATTCAGAGGGCGAAGAACAGTCACAAATACGAAGAACGACAGATCTGGGAACAGAGACGACACTTCGGATTTGTTATCTTTTCCTTTGTTTCTTTATTCTATTGTGTATCGATGCCTAGAATTACAAATATGTCTTGTTTTCTCTTGGATTTTGTGATGAACTAAATTTCCATTCTAGAGAATAACGTAACTCTGTTGATACGATGATTTGACACCGTTGTTTATTTGATTGAATTCCGCTTTTGTTTAATTGTGTTCTCTGAGTTTACTGCACTGCAATTTACTGGCCATAAATTGTTTGTTGTTTGATTAATCTTATAACTCGGGAGAGGGACTAGGATTATAGATCATTAGAGACACATCGTTAAATGTTTATAGCGTTCGGAAGGCATATAACTTTAGCGAGGCTTAGTAAGAACATGGTTTGCATTTATCTATGAAACTTAGATTCTAATTAGGAATAATTGAATCGAAGTTGATAGATACAGTTTTTCGTCTCTTGGGAAAGGGGGAATAAAATAATCTAAGTGTTCTTGGCCATTAAATTATTGGAATTCAGGAATATAAATTCAACCATGAATAATTATCGTGGAGACTTTGTGAAATCATTTCTCTAGATATTTTCTCTCAGTATTATTTCTCAATTCGGTGATTTCATTAATTCATTGTTTTCAGTTAATTCATTCAAACAAACCAACCATTTATTCAATTTCTCTAAATAAAGTTGAGACTATTTTAATTACAAGAATTGATATACAATTTTACGCACACTCCTCGTGGGATCGATATATGTACTCTAACCAGTACTAAAACTTGACACCGTACACTTGCGGTAGGAAAACGCGCAACAGTATGTTCAGTTTTATTATGAAACTTCAAGTTTTTCAGTATGTATGCCCTATTTTAAAGTTGCATGTGATTTTATTATGTACTACTCATTACTTCCAGTTTATACGTGTTGAGTCTTTAGACTCACTAGACTTGATCGATGCAGGTGAGGATGATCATGATGAGAAGAGGGGTGGGGACCAAGGAGCAGGCTTGGACTGAGCAGAAGGCTAGATCGCCCACGTTATTTTAAGATTTTAAGCAGGAAAATATTAATACTCTGATTTTATGTTTTGATACGAGATGTTTTGAGCAAGCTTTTCTTTCAGCAAAATTTTTATTGGTGATGGATGTTTTCAAAGATATAAATTTTATGAACGATGATTTGACGAGCGTAGGGATGTTTATATTTAAGAAAATTTTTAATTTTTCCGCAAATTTTAAGTTGTAAAAGTATGGTACGTTACAATTAGGCTGGTGTAAGGTTCGGTGAGGTTAGAGTGAAGGCCGAGATGTGTAGCGGCTAGGGGTTTCTCGTTTTCTTTGTTTAGATTGGTGGGTAGGCGGAGACTGGTGGTGCAAGGGTGACTCTAGACCTTGGACACTCTGGTGGGCCTGAACCATGGTCTGGAAATTCACGAACGCTGCTGGCCTTGTCCTAGAAGCCGCAAGGGGAGAGTTGGACGAGTTGGGTTCGATTGGTGTCTTGGGGAGAGTAGAGTTCGGGTGACCTACGCTTGATGCATAGGGCTGGTGGCATGGGTACAGTAGGTTCAGGGGAGCCCTAGGGTGGTCTAGGAAAGTCTGAGCCATGCCTGAGTCCATCGGTGTTGGCCTAAGACGCAAAATCAGGAGGTAGTGTAATAGGGTAGGCGTAAAGGAGAAGGGGCTATTTTTCAGAAGCTTGTAGGGTCTGATTGAATGGTTTAAGGGATGAGTCTAGGTGGTTTTAGGGACTTTTGAGTGTTTTTAAGGTGTGATAAAAATTTGGAAAAATTTTGGTTGAGTTTCGAGTCGGTTCGGGTTAAAACCGGGACCCCGGTCCGAGTTTAAAACGAATCAGCTAAGTTCTGAATTTGGCTTGAGTTTTCATCTAGGAATACTTTCAAGTATGTTTTGGGATATTTTAAGGAGTTTGGTAAGTTCCGGTCAATTTTAGAGGTCTAGGGGTAAAACGATAATATTTGGGTTTCCCGGAGCAAAATGGTCATTTTGCACCCGTAGTGAGATTTTGGTACTGGCAGCTCCCTGAGCACAAATTTATGATATTTTAAATGTTTATTTATCATTTTTATGATTTTTTTGTGTAATTATGGTAAAAACGATGCATGATTGATTTTAAGGAAAAGTTACGTAAAATACATGTTTTTATGAAGTGGTGAATATGATGATATTTTTAAGGATGGCAATTTGTTGTGACTGACGGTGTATATGTATACGATGACATGAGATATGATGAGCTGAGGCCAAGGCTCAGTGGATGGTTAATGCTGTCGCTAATGTCCCTGCTGCCCGGTACCATGGTTACATGTAAATGGATCCATCGATAGAGCTAATACGAAAGTCACAATTAATGAACTGAATTCAACTAAATGAAAATGTATACGTATATGATGACAAGAGATGATATGATTTTACACGAAAAGTTTATGTTATGCTGTTAGTGCATGAAAGATATGTTGAGTAAGATATTTTTACTGTTGTGTGTCATGTATATGTACTTGTTATTCTTGGTACAGGTGTGTTGAGTCTTTAAACTCACTAGACGTGTGTGATGCAGGTGAGCTTGATGCTGAGGAGACTGGAGGCGCCGAACTCTGAGTATGCAGCCTTGGTGCGGTGACACGACCCAAGGACCGCATGTTTTTCCGCATTTGGTTTATGAGTTTTTGAGAGGAGTTGAACATTTTTATACGTTGATGATATTACGATTTTTATTTGTTTATGTTTACGTTGGATTTCGAATGATATTGGTTATTTTAAACTACGCTATTTTTATTGTTAAATAAATACGATTATTTTAAATGTCATTTTGTAAATGCGACTTTTAAAAAAAATAAAAATTTCCGAATTTTTAAGATTATTAGACGTTACATATAACTTCTCTTATATGTTCAAATCTTTCTTTAAATCCTTTCCATAAAGCCATGAGATCTTTTTCAATGAGATATTCACATTTTAATCATTCATCAAGATATCAACACAACAAATTCGAGCTTTGCCAAATTTGACATGGTGGTACTAGAAAAATAACAATGTATTTTATTAGTTATGTTTTAAATCTATTAATATGACAATAAAAATTAACTGATAAATTATAAATACAAGGATTCTTAAAAATTATGAAAAAACACGATGCAGATATACTTCGATAAATACAAGACTATTGAGTATAATAACCAAAATAATTATACAAAATAACCTTGAAAGAACCATCTTCTTCTTCTTCGAAAATTTTGATGAAGAAAATTTTTATAGAGGAAGTGTAAGTTTGGAGTGATTGCATGTGCTTGTAAAATCATATTTATAGGTAAAAACTAGTTGTTTATGACCATTACAAAATCTTAAAAAATAAATGTATGTATATGTAAATTTCATGGTAATAATATGATGTATTTAGTCATGTTTAAATAATTATGTATATCACATCACAATATTATAATGAGTTGTGATGGACTCCTTTTATATAATGATGTGACATTATACAAATATATATAATTATTATATAACACAATAAAAATATATAAACATTGAAATAATCACATCACATTATTATAAAGAGGTGTCATATAATCCTTTTATATAATAACATGATATTATTCAATATATATATATATATATATATATATATATATATATATATATATATATATATAATCACATCACATTATTATAATGATGTATCATAGATTTCTTTTATTTAATAACATGATATTAATATTAAATATATACACAATAAAAATAAATAAACAGTAAAATAAATATTCTTACTTTTGAATATTGTTACATATTTCTTGTGTTTTTGAGCTTGAAAAAATATGGAGAATCGAACTTTCGAGTATCGTGCTGATAACATATTAAAAGTAAAAATTTACGGTAAAAAATAAAAATCTCAAATTTACAAAATATACTAAATTACACATTTTATAAAATTTTATCTACTCAATTGTGTTTTTCTTCACAATTTGAGAGACCTATTTATAGAATTTCATTGGAAATAATCCAAAAAGAAATACATCATTACATATATCATCACACATTAATTTTCAATATTGACAACTTTTATTTTCTACTTTCAATAATTTCAACCCTTATATTATTATTATTATTATGAAATATATTTGAATGGAACAATCATTCAAATCAATTTATTTGTCATTTCTTGAAAAAGATAAATATTTGTGTGAGACGGTCTCACGGTTCGTATTTGTGAGACGAATCTCTTATTTGGGTCACCCATGAAAAAGTATTACTTTTTATGCTATGAGTATTACTTTTTATTGTGAATATGGGTAGGATTGACCCGTCTCACAAATAATGATCCGTGAGACGGTTTTTGTGGGGACCCGAACTTAATTCAATTCTTAATCACTTTCTGGGAATAATTAATCAATTATAATAAACAGGGTCTAAATTTTTTTTTTAAAATACGAGAGTACGCAGCATATGAAATAAGTCTTATCTCATTTACAAGATCACTAATCAGATCCAAGTACAAGTCCTGTACAACAAGAAATCATAATAACTACTGTTTCTTCACTACATCTCAGGTGATATAACAGACATAGTCCTAAGTCTGGATCTCCACGCTAACTGTCTTCTCTCATTCTTTTCTTGACCCTGATCAAGAAAACAACCGGATAACTCCGGTGAGAATAAATCCCAGTATAAACAATGTACACATGCAATCATATAAAACATATACAAAAGCATATAATAAATATTCATAACATGTATCAAATCAGAAACATAAATCAATATCAAGCAATGAATCACACTCAGACTCAGGCTCGACTCAAACAACGCGTCGTCTCAGACTCGACTCAACTCTAACCTAGGGATCCCAATGTCTGGATAATGATAAATATACCGAATCTCAGTCGATAGGAATGAATCAATCCCTAAACGGCATCGATATAATTCATATATCCAGTGTCTGGGCGAAACAGCCGCAGAATTGACGAATCAGTCAAGAATTAAGCGAATCAGCCAAATTTTAGACGAATCAGTCGATAATTAGACGAATCAGTCAATAACCAGACGAATCAGCCGGTGACTAGGCGAATCAGCCAATGACTAAACGACTCAGTACTCAATACATGCAATGGCTATGAATCAATAGACTACAAACATCAATCTCATCAATTTCAAATATCAATGCAATAAACTAAGTATGTGATTTAGGGAAACTCGAGTCAAACCTCACTCGAGTTGTGCAATCCCAACACAACACTAATTTATACATTTCTTTCTGATACTCTGGCTCTGTCGAAGTCTCGAACCCCAAGCCTGTCAATATTAAATCTGACAATAACGATATCGAGGGTACAATATCAATACACCACTTAATCAATACTGGATATAATCAGAATTTAATCAAATTCTGTTTCAACAACATAACGTCATAATTTCAATATATCCAGCACTACCATATTAGTCAGATATCAATCCTACATCTCATACTCGATAACAATTCAATTCTGATATCAAATCTCCATCAACTTAACTCTGAAAATCATAACAATTCCATATGGTATTTATTCTTCAGTCCAGTTTCGATTATACGATGTTTAACATGTCAAGAACATCTTATATGAATCATATCAGATTCTGACAATACCATATTTTCACCTCATATCAAAACATAGAAAAACTTACGTCCAGTTGTAGCCTACGTCGATAGGAACACAGTACCGCAGTCGGATTCAAAATCTGACGGACAGATTGAAATATAAAGGCGTAGGGATTTTTCGCAAGTTTCTCGGAAGCTTTTCTCGTTTCTTCTGAAGAATAGCAAAGTGATATTCGTTTATATATATATATATATATATATATATATATATATCCCAATTGCATGTGTATGAGACGTGTTTCATCTTTACACATTTTAGGCTGCGCTCGAGAGGTTAATCTTTACCGCTCGGGCGCCAGACCCTCTGTCCAAATCCATTCTTGTGATGCATTGACGCTCGGGCGGTCATCTTCTACCGCTCGGGCACCACAGGTTCTGCCCGAAAATCACATAACTCATATGTTTTAACCAATTTGGTCTCGGAATAGTCCGACTATACTCACATCCGTTCATAATCAGTAAATCATCTCAGATTACGGTAATCAAATCGTTGGGTATTACAGTTTTATATAAGACCCACTCCTTGAAAATAGGGTATTATATAGAAAAATATTCGACGGATGCATATATTTTCACGTGCAGCACTTTCATATTAACTATTCAAGTATTAATTAATCATCTCACGATTTTATCTTGGTAACTTGATTTTAAATCCTTAAATTTGAACATTAATATGTATTTAATTTTTGCCACAGGGAAAAAATTCTTCCACCTCCTGAGATCTCATATATTTTCATTAATGAATTATTACAAAACATTAAAAATATGATATTAATATATCGAGTATCAACTATTTTATATATGATTCAAAAGATAATATTTTAAATAAAAAATTGAAATATCTATATAATTATCATTACTTGTTATACTATTTTAGGTACTCAAATGTATTTGTACCAGATCTGAAAGTTTTGATCCTCAGATGTCACATAATGTATCACATTTTTCATGATTTTTATCGATTTTTATCCGATAAGCGACATGAATAATAATATTTGTTATACATGTTTGGGTACTCAAAAATCAGATTAGAAGTATTTATTACTCAAATATCATTCATTAGTATCACAATGTCACCGAAAAGTGCATAAATATTTTTTTATAAATTAAAAAGTGCAAACAAGTATTTTTTTTAATAAACTGACAACGAATAAAAGTACAACGTTCTGTCTTTTAACATTAAATTTTATATTATTACATAAAATTTTAAAATAAAAAATATAATATTTAAATAATTTAAAAAGTTATGAACAATCATAAATGTCAGAATCTGTTTTTTTTTTCGAGAAATTGACATTCAGTTCCTAATTGTCGATTTTTTTGTGTTCACTCATTGGATATTTTTTTAATACCACATTTCTACTTGAAGTGTATCATATTTTGTATGATATAGTACCACAATTTTGTGGGCAGGGAATGAACCCAAAAAAATGTTTTGATTGAGGATTTTTTACCAACTTCATTTTTTTTAAAATTTTTATATTTATATATAAAAAAAATTTATGTCTCGTGCAGCCAATTCAAGATAATTACAAATAAAAATTAAATCAAGGGGAAGTTGGTGAAAAATCCCCAATCATAAGGCAAAAACTTGTGTGAGACGGTCTCACGGGTCGTATCTGTGAGACGGATCTCTTATTTGGGTCACCCATGCAAAAGTATTACTTTTTATGCTAAAAGTATTACTTTTTATTGTGAATATGGGTAGGGTTGATCCGTCTCACAGATTATGATCCGTGAGACGGTCTCACATAAGACCTATTCCAATCATAATATATCTTTGGATTCACTTCCTACCCACAAAATTGTGGTACTATGTCATACAAAATGTGATACAATACATGTGGAAATGTGGTACACTTCATGTAGAAATATGGTACTAAAAAATTACCTAGAGATTGAACACAAAAAAAAAACGACGACCGGAAACTGAAGGCCAATTTGTCGTTAAATTCAATGGGGATTTCAGGTTTTGGATTTTAGCGCACATTTTATGTCCACCAGTCGCAGTCACATGCTCTGAGCATCGCAACACTTGAATGGCGTCCCAGAAATCATCAAGAAATCAACATCAATCGGTCTCCGCAATGATAAGGCAAGGCTTCATCTCCGGCCCCTTCCTCTCCCCTCCCCCAAGCATTCGGCCAGCTGCAGGCCCGATGAACCCGACCCTCTTCGAGATGATGGCCATTGAGCAGGCCCGTGAGCCCAAACCCAAGTCAGATGCCCAAAAGAAAGTCCAAGAAAGGGTTTCTGAGGCGTTGACACGGGCCCCATTTCGAAATCATGAACTATGGGGGATGGGTGACGTCAGACTGACGGTGGCGGAGGCGGGGGCGGGGGCGGGGGGAGGGGAGTCCGCGGCGTTTCGGGTGTCCATGGACGTGCACCAGAGGGTCTTGGCGGGGAAGAGCAGGTTCTTCGCGGAGAAGCTCCGGCGGATTGGTGCGCATTCTGTTGAGATTCTCGAATGTGACGATGTGGAGGTTTATGTGGAGGCTGTGGTGCTAATGTACAGCGATAATTTGAAGACTAAGCTCATGGGTATGGAGGTTTCCAAGGTTTTGTCCCTCTTGAAGGTCTCTGCTTTTTATCCCGTTTCCCCTTCCTGGCCTTATTTTATGTTTATAAAAAGAACTTTAATTTGTTATTTTCTTGGAATTGTTCGTTTTTTATTCCTTTTGTCCATTTTGTTTGTTTCTTTCTTGGACGATCCATAGCTACCAAATAGATTATTATTCAACTCGGATTGGAATGAAATGTTTAGTGATGTGCAGTCAGTCATATGCGTAGTGTATAAGTGATGTGCAGTCATATGCGTAGTGTATAATAATCCTGGTCGGTTTGTTTCGGTTTGGATTAAAGTGTTTTTGAGGTTATTTTCGCGACATTTGCAGGTATCTTCAGCTTTGCTGTTTGATGATGGGATAAGGACATGTTTGGAGTACCTAGAAGCAGTACCGTGGTCTCAAGATGATGAGGAACTAATGGTTTCGCATCTAAATCAACTTCAGCTCGATAAATCAAGAACGGATGCTGTGCTTCAGAGATTGACGGCTGAGCCATCAACAACTGCAAGTGCTGATGAGATTTTCTTGAAACTGTCATTCGGTGTATTGCAGGCCAAAGATGATAAATCTTGCAAAGAAATGAAAGTTTTGATATCTCGATTGCTCAAAAACAATGCTAACAACCATGGATTTCATGATCGGCTTGATATAACGAGAGACACCTTGTATAACCTATGTGATAGATGTCTTAGTTCTCTCGTGCTATGCTTATCCGAAGCTACATGCTTAGATGAAAGCATGAGTGAGAGAAGTACATTGATGGGGGAGATAGCTCGAGAGGCGGACAATATGCAGTGGATTGTTGGTATTTTGATCGACAGAAAAATGGGAGATGAGTTTGTGAAGTTATGGGGCGACCAGAAGGAGCTCGCAGTTCTTCATTCGAAGATTCCCAGTTTGTATCGGCATGAAGTTAGCAAGATTACAGCACAATTATGTATCTCTATTGGGAGAGGACATGTCTTAGTGCCAAAGGATACAAGGTTTTCTTTGCTGTCGACTTGGTTGGTGGCACTGTACGATGATTTCAGGTGGATGAGAAGTGCTGGAAAATCAGTTGACAAGAAATTAATCGAGGAGGGATTGTGTCGAACAATCCTCACTTTGCCGTTGGCTCAGCAGCAGTCTATTTTACTCGATTGGTTTAATAGATTCCTTAACATAGGGGATGATTGTCCTAATATTCAGAGAGCATTCGAGATTTGGTGGAGAAGGGCTTTCGTGAAAAGATACACGTTTGAGCTCCAAACGCAGATTACGGCTCACGATATCCTAAACCAATCGAACGGCTCACGATCCTCCTGATGTCCTATATTCATGAAAATGACCATGTAACATATCTTTTTGTCGAAGAGATGAATCATTGTATTCTGTACACTGGCAACTTTTTGAAATGAGGATTGGATTGTTTTCTTTCTCAAAATCTTTAAGGTTTTGAGAAAATGTTGTAGTTTACTTTCACTTTCACTGAGTTCTAAATTTGGTTTAATTCTTCATATTGGAACTCGGTTTTTAAAAGATACAAAAGCGAAAGCTTCAAGTAAAATATATCATTTTAATCTAGATCAAGCCCAAGTGATTTCCACTTTTGGACGATCGAATTACACCTGGGGCAAAGATTATTCCGTAAATAAGCGAGCCAGCACACACCTTTCTTGGCTAATGGCAGCCCAAGTGATTTCCTCTTTCGTATCTTCTTCTGGCTCGTATCTGTTAGAGAACTGCGTCGTGTACCATTCATAAAGCTGCTGGTTCAAGTCTTTTTAACAAAGTATAAAAATAGACTCCATTACACTTGCAATTTACATATCATTTTCACCATTTCTCTCTAATTTAATTTTACATGGAATTTTTTTAAGTGTATTTATTTAAAATCCGAATTTGCAATATATAAATTATTGAATTTGGATTTTATAAGTTGTATGTAAATTAAATTCAAGAGCTGATTTCTAATTTTTTGAGAAAAAATCCAAGTTTTGCGAGAAGTAGAATCTTGAAGTTTGGAATTTAAAGTTTTAATGCTAAGAATACGAGATTGGAAAGTTTGTACACCAAGTTAACAAAGTAATAATTATTTCAAGGTTTGTGTTACTATAAAATTTGTAGCGTTATTATTTTAAAGTCGTCAGCCTTTGTATTTTGGGAAAATTATTGACGTGAACATTGGCAATTGAGCGAGTCAAACTTTTAACAAAACTATTTTTCTTGTAGCCAATTTTGTTCATTTGCAAATAGCCCATATGTATTTCAAAGTGTAGATTTTTGCCTACAATCTTAAAAAGATTTGTACTAAAATGACATACGCAAATACAATAGGCCTATCTGTTGTAATGGAGAAATACTTGAAAAATTCAACGGTTCGGATTTCAAAAAATGCTCTTCTATCTAACCACTATTTTGACAGAATTTATAAAACAGACATCCTAACACTTGTTGAAGGAGACAAGGATTCCCAAAAGACGGCTACCATTGGTGCATATATTAAATCATAACGATTTTCTATACAAGAGTTTCATTTTTAATGGGCTTGATTATGCATCATACATTGTGTTCAGCTAAGTTGGAACGACAAAGGAATTATGAGAGTAACTGATTTGAAGTATGTATAAAAAATGTCGGATGGAAGGAATTCGTAGTTGGACTATATTTTTTTACTATAAAAGTGCTGATTCCAAGCCAGTCATGGCACAAGTGCAAGACCAAAAGTGATCATGCGAGAAATACATGCAGAAAGAATGGGTCTGGTGATTCATTCTAAGTGGCAACCATGATTTTTCAATAAGAGAAGACTTCAAGAACTATCTAAAACATGAACATAAAGAGATGCGTTTTTTAAGATAGAGCCATTGCAAAATAAATGTAATTTTGAATTTGATACTAACCTAAGAATACCACAATTGGTCTAGCTGCATTATCCCTGTTGATTATATAGATCAAAGGAGAATTTTTTGGATCCACTTACGAAAAGTATACCGGATATCTGTTGGTCCGATGTATGATATCTTGAGATATAAATATGAAAATTTAAAAAAATTGGACACGAATATTTACGTGAAAAAATCTAAAAAATTAGTAGGTAAAACCACAGGAAAAATGAAAAGAATTCCACTATTATATTTTATAGTGTATAATCTTTCACTATGTTTCCAAAGAGAATATACGCTCTCTTACTACAGGAGAACGAAACACATTACAAATATTATAAAACTAATAACTCAAATGCTATGAGAGAAGAAGAGTTGAGAATGAAATGATTAGAACGAGGGAATAGAGCTCCCTCAATGCTTGGTGTGTGGTGTCATAACGATGACAGCCACAAACCACCAACAATAACTCACCACCCACTTTATTAATTATCGAAATTTCTCCAACTTGAAGATTTGATGAGGATGAAATACATGTCCATATATCCTTTTAATCTTGTCACTACCTATTGTTTATGTTTTTTGTAATGTTTGAAATCAACTCACGTAAACCACATGCTTGAAAATATTAAATGTACTAAAATAATTTAAATAAATAATTTATATTATTTAGAAGTAATTATATGTTTATGTTCGAAATTTTTTTTATTTTATTGAGATTGAGGATTTTCAAATGAATATCCAATGCTTGTCCGAGGGAAGGACATCGGGGATTATGACGATAAAATGTTTTAAAAAAATTTAATTTAAAGAGGAACTTTCTAAATTTTATAGATTTAGTATTTATTTTCAAGCCGATAGTTTTTTCATACTAAAAATCGAATTTCAGTAAAGTATGAGACTTTTTGGAAATTTGCACCATAAATTCAAATTTTTTGATATTTTAAAATTACAAGCAGATTTTTAGGTTTAATATGCCTGTATAAATAGAATTGAGATGGTTAATTAAGGCCTACTTATACTATGCTTAAAAGGATCCAAAATCCTAAACCTGCCAGGGGAATTTTTTTTAAAAAAAATGGAGAAAACCTAGGGTTCCTAGCACCTGCAGCAGCCGAGACCTAGCTACACACAAAACCTATAGAAAACGTGAATTTATAGTGAACTAAGGGAAGAAAAGTCGTCACGCGATTGTGTTTTCCGCTCCTTTGCGTCGGTATTCGAATTTCGAGCATTTTTAACGCAAAGACACGTTCAAAAACATCTTTTTTTGCACCATTCAAATAAGGTCCAAAATACGATGACGTAATCCAAATGCATGCAAATCTAGGAAAATAAAAAATGACTAATTAAATGGTTGTAGTTGCATGAATTAATTATGATATGCATGATTACATGTTTCAAATGTAATTTTTACATGGATGCATAAAACTATGTTTTAAAGGTTATTCGAGACGTAATCGAGGAACGGAGACTGGGGACCATATGAGAGAAAATATTATATTAAACGATTATTTTTAATTATTTAATATATGGTATATCTATATAGTATTTTCGAAAAAGAGTAATTTTGAGGTGTTTTTGTATGCCGAGCTGTATTTTTAAACGGTACTCGATTTTCGACGAAAATATGAACTTTTCGAGAACTCGGCTAATATTTTTACAAACTTTCCTAAACAAAATATTTTAAATATTAACCAATGGGCTTAATGAGCCTATTATACTAGGTTAATTGGCATAAGCTTACACTAGGTGTTTTAATTAAAATAAAATCCCTAAAACCCAACCCATAATCCTGATAACACATGTCCTCAACCCCTCTAAGCAACAAGGACTCCTCCATTAGCAGCTACACGAACACACACACACACACAAACCACACATCAGCCTTCACTTGAACCTTAAGGATAAAAGTAGGAAGGATCCTTCTGTCGTCTTTTCGCCAACATTCCTCGTATCGCCAAATTGTTTTTGAGCGTAATATACGCAAAGGCATGCCCTAACTCTCTTTCAAACATCTTTCACACCATATTATGTGTAAGGTCTAGGAAATTCAAACTACATAACCTGAATGCATACAGTCTAGGTTTTATTTAAAATATTTGGTTAATGATTTTTATGCATTTTATTTCACGATTTATGCATGGATAGGGGTTTTTCATGATTATTTGTAAGTTTGATGCATTAGGGTTTAAAGTTGCATTTCACGCTCGAAGGAGTGACGGAGACCGGGGATGATCAGGAAAATATTTTTATTGAATAATTATTTAATATGAGGTGTTTTTAAGTATGGTTTTTGAAAATGGGCTTTGGTTGGGTATTTTTACTTGTCGTGTTATATTTTCTACTGATACACAAGTTTTAACGATTCAGAGGACTTTGGAGGGTTCAGGCGATATTTTCAAAAACGTACCAAAACGAAATAATTCGGGAATGTGTTTGGGCTTGATGGGTTTATTTTAATGCTTAATGGGCTCAAAACCCTTTTAACCTCATTTAAATTTGTATTAGTGCCCATTTATGCATGAGTTTCTATTTGAACCCTACACCATCAAACCCTAACCCTAACCCTAGTGCACGCCGTCCCCTCCCTCTCTTTATCAGCACCAACTCATAGGGTTTGTGCAGCAGCAAGGTTCGGCCCCTTCAGTTTTCAAAGAAAACTTCCTCCCTGCCTCTCCGGTTCGCATCCCGCGCTTAGTTCTTCGAGTTTTCAAGCATATAATCATCAAGGCATGCCACGTATCTCCTTTCTTATAATCTACACCATTTTTATATACTGTAGATTATGTTTTTGCATGAAATTTCTTTGGTACATCTCATAGCATCGTTTTTGCAAAGGTTTTGACACGTACATGCGTATATTTTGTGTGCAACAAACGTTTTATGATTCTTATGCAAGGGCTGCCGGTTCTAGGTTTTAAAGGGGCGTGTATGCTGCAAAATAAGGTGTCATGGTGCTAGAGTCTCGGGTTGTACACGGGTTGTAGGATGGCTGAATGTTTCCCTTAGGCAGCTAGGGTTATGTGTTGGCTTTGTGAAAGTGTTTGGTAGGCTAAAACAAGGGAGGGCTGAACCAAGCCATGGTGCGGTCTAGGAGGGTCCAACCGAGGCCTAGGAGAGGTCCATACAAGGCTGGTCTATGGTGGAAGGGGGCTTTATAAGCTAGGGGCTGATTTGAGTCGAAGGTGGCTAGGTTGAGAGCTTTCTTGATGGTTTGAGGAGTACGCATGCATGGGGCTGAGGGCTGTGCTTAGTTCGGTCCAGGAGGGTCCTAAGGTCGGCTAGGAAGGGCTGGACCTTAGGTCTAGGGTTGATAAATCTTGCGTTGGGCGTGACTAGGGTTGAGGATTTGCAATGGCCGAAAAATCCAGTAGCTTGCAGGGGCTGTTCGAGGGGCTTAATAGACTGGTCTAGGTGGTTTAAGGGTTGGTAGGATGTTCATGAGGTGTGGTAAAAAGTTGGGAGAAATTTGGTTAAGTTTCGGATTGATTCAGATTAAAACCGGGACGCCAGTCCAAGTTTTAAAACGAATTGAATAAGTTTTGAAACGGGCTCAATTTTACGTCTAAGAAATGCTTATAAATATGTTTTGGGGTGTTTTAAGGAGTTTGCTAAGCTTCAGGCTGAAATTTAGAGGTCTATGGTAAAACGGTCATTTTGGGTTTTCAGAGGAAAAATGGTCATTTTGCACTCGGGTCGAGTTTTTAGTCCTGGCAGTGTGCCCTAAACACGATTTTGCATGTTTTTAAATGTTTAGGTATCACTTATATGAATTTTTATGAAATTATGAAGAATATGTTGGATGCTTGATTTTTAAGGGAAAATTACCTATATGCATGATTTTCATAAGTGATGATATTTTTGAAGGATGAGAATTGGTTGTGACTGACGATATATGTATACGATCACTACAACAAAAACGGCATACGACAACGGATTTTATCCGTTGTAGTAGCCTTTTCAAAACTGTTGTAACTGAGGGATGTTGTTGAAAGTCCGTTCAACGACAACGGTTTTTATCCGTTGTGGTAGGTAGAATTTGCGACGGTTTTTGAAAACTGTCCCTAATAATTTTAGCGACGGTTTTATCTCAACCGTCGCTACTAGCGACGGTTATTTAAACTGTCGGTAACTTAGCGACGGTCTTTATATGCTAACCGTCTCTAATATTAGCGACGGTCGTCTATTATTATTTCCGTCGCTAAAATTTTTCGAAAAATAAAAAAAATTCTTTTAATAATTTAATAAATCTAAAAGAAACTAACAGTCGAAACTAAAATCATGTAAGAGAAATAAATTTTAAGTATTATGAAGAAGTGAGAAAAATTTTATGTGTTATGAAGTAGTCAGAAAAATTTTATGTGTTGTGTAAAGTGATAAAAATTGTGTACGAGAGAAAAATTTTATGTGTTATAAAGTAGTGAGAAAAATTTTAAGTGTTGTGTAAAGAGAAAAATTTTAAATGTTATGAAGTAGTGAGAAAAAATTTAAGTGTTGTGTGAAGTGATAAAATTGTGTAAGAGAGAAAAAATTTTAAGTATTGTGGGGGAAAATGGGAAGAAAATGGAGATATTTATGGAGAGTTTGCGCGGCATTTGGTTAAACCGTCGCTAATTTCAAATTAGCGACGGAACATGGAAACCGTTGCTAAAAGTAGCAACGGTTATTACCAAACCGTCGCTATATTGAGCGACAGATGTTTTAAAAATGTCGCTAATTTTAAACATGCGACGAATGTACTGAAAACCGTCGCTATCACGAGATAAAGCAGTCGCAGTATGTAGCAACAGTTGTGTAAAAACCATCGCTAATTTGAAATTAGTGACGGTATAACAACCGTCGTTACATTTAGCGACGGTTTTAGAAAAGCCGTCGCTAAATATGGCAAAGTTTGTTTTTAAAAACCGTTGTCGTTTGTCCAAAAAAACAAGCTAATAGATAACGGTTTTTAAAAACTGTTTTTGTTTTAAAAAAAACGCTAATCGACAACGGTTTTGAAAAACCGTTGTCGATTGTATTAAAAAAACACGCCAAAAGATAACAGTTCATAAAACCGTTGTCTTTTGCCCTAAAAAAACGTTGAAAGACAACGGTTTTTAGAAAATCGTTGTCGTTGACACCCTCAAAGACAATAGTTTTCAAAAACCATTGTCGATTGTCCAAAAAACATGCCAAAAGACAACAGTTCATAAACCATTGTCTTTTGCCCTAAAAAAACGCTGAAAGACAACGGTTTTTAGAAAACCGTTGTTGTTGACACCCTAAAAGACAACGGTTTTTAGAAAACCGTTGTCAACCGTTGTCGTAGGTGCGCTGTCGTTGGGCGTTTTTCTTGTAGTGGATGAGCTGTATGTCAAAGGCTCAGTGGATGGGTAATACTGTCGCTGATGTCCCTGCCGCTAGGTACCACAGTTATATGTAGATGGATCCATCGAATAGAGCTGATACGAAAGTCACAATTAATGAACTGTATTCAATTAAAGTAAATGTATAAATATATGATGAGATGTTTTTGATGCTATGCCATTATTTGAAATGTTTAGATTCACGTTTCTTTTCAAGTTTACAAGATGTATTTGTAATACTGTACTTTTCACCGTTGCATGTTATGTATATGTATTTGCTATTAACGTTACAAGTTTGTTGAGTCTTTAGACTCACTAGGTATGAATGATGTAGGTGAGTTTGTTGATGAGGAGGCTGGAGGTGCCGAAGTCTGAGTAAGCAGAGTCGGATGAGCGCACGTGAACCCGAGGACCTTATTATTTTCCGCACATCATGTTTTTGAGTTGGGAGTTGACATGATCATTCTTATATGCTTTTTTTTGACATGTTGATGATTACCAGGATTTTTACTTGTTTTATTTTTTCTACATCTAGGATGGACGAGTTGGCGATAATTTTTAAACTGCAGTATTTTATAAGTTATATGATTATGATTATTTTAAAAGGTGCATTCTTTGCATTATTGCATGCATGCAACAATTTAAGGGTTTCGAAAATGAGCTTGTCAAAAAAAAACATTTTAGTAGCATTTTAAACAGTAGATGTTTCAGTTGATATCAGAGCAAGAGTCCTGTTTAGTGTTGTGCCACCGCCATCTTCTGGGGATCAGTCTTCAAGCTTTTATATTTTAAATAGTTTACTACTATCACCTGCCTGATTGCATAATTTACGTTTTATGGTGATTTAAAGGACATGTTTAGCTGCATTCATGATTAAATGTTTTAAAAACTAGATTCAATTGCATGATGGGTTACGTTTAGAATTTGGACTGTATTCAGATATCATGTCTCTCAGACGTGCCCCCGGTATAGACCTACAGGATGATATTTTAGGAGGCGGCAGAGGCCCACCTCCACCACCACCACCGCCCTTGGATGCAGCTACTCGTGTACTGGAGGGTATGGCTAGACTTTTGGAGCAGGTGCAGCAGGCTTCTCGACCTCAGACATATAGTTTTGAGCAGTTTCGACGGCTCAACCCTAAGGAGTTCGGGGGTATGATAAGTGCAAGATTTGCACTTATTTTATATTAGAATCCATGTTGAATTATGCTAGTTTCGAACAGAATTATGCGTTTTTGGTTTGTTTTTGTTGTCATTTCAGGAATGGAAAAATAATTGAAGACGAAACCAAGTGGACCAAGAAATCATAACCGAGCCGCGAGTAAAACCATTGCCAAGACCAGAAGGGCGCGCGCGGCAGCTCCACATCACGCGCAGCCGCGCGCGCACAGAAGAAGCGAATGACCAGAAGCTCGCGCGCGCCCGCGTGAGATCACGCGCAACCGCGCGCACACATGCACGGCCATACACAGAAACGCGTGCGCCAACCGCGCCAATTCATGCGCCACCGCGCGTGCGCCGCGTTCCAGCATCATGTATAATGCGCGAGTTAGGTCAGAATGAGGGACACGCCGTTTTGGACGAAAAAACAGAGGGAAGACTCGGAGCGAAGGCGAGACGATGGCACGACACGCAAAGATCGATTACAAAGACGAAGAGCGACAAATCTGGGGACAGAGACGACACTTCGGATTTGTTATCTGTCTTTTGTATTTTTATTTTCTCATATGTCAATGTCTAAAACTTTGAATATGCGTCGTTTTTATTTCGATTTCGTGATGAACTAATCTCCCATTCTAGAGAATGATGTAGCTTTGTGGACACGATGATTTGACATGGTTATTTTATAAGATTTAATTCCATTTCATGTTTACTTGTGTTTCTCTGTGTTTATTTCACTGCAATTTACTGGTTATAAATTGTTTGTTGTTTGATTAATTCTACAATTTGGGAGAGGGACTAGGATTATAGATCATTAGAACACATCGTTAAATATTTATAACGTTCGGAAGGCGTATAACTTTAGCGAGGCTGAGTAAGAATATTGTTTGCATTTATCTACGAGACTTAGATTCGCATTAGGAATAATTGAATCGAAGTTGATAGATACAATTATTCGTCACTTGGGAAAGGGGGAATAACATAACCTAAGTGTTCTTGGCCATTAAATAATTGGAATTCAGGAATATAAATTCAACTGTGAATATTTATCGTGGAAACTTTGTGAAATCATTTATCTAAATATTTTCTCTCATTATTATTTCTCAATTCGGTGATTTAATTAATTCATTGTGTTCAATTAATTCTTTCAAACAAACCAACCTTTTATTTGATTTTCTAAATAAAGTCTTGACTATTTTAATTACGAGCATTGATACACGTTTTTATTCATACTCCTCGTGGGATCGATATCTGTACTATAACCAGTACTAAAACTTGACACCATACACTTGCGGTAGTGAAACCGTGCAACAGGTTACAACTGACCCTTTGGTAGCGGAGGGTTGGATTCGACCCTTGGAGCTACACTTCCAGTACTGGCAGATGATGGATGGCGACGGGGTCAGGTGCGCAACTTATATGTTGAGATATGATGTATAACTTTGGTGGGAGGGAGCAGCTTATGGGTTGACTTGGGTACCCTCACTGGGGATCAGTTCAAGGAGGTGTTCTATGGAAAGAATTGTGATGAACCGTACTTTAAAACTACTTAAAATTTGCGGAGAATAAGATTTTTTCTTAAATAAGTAATAAAATTTCAAAATGCAATATAAATAAAATGATTGACTAAATATTTGAAACATAAACGAGTACAAATTATTTTCGTGTCATCAATGACGCCATCAAAACGAGCTTGCACAAGTACTTGTTTAAACAACGTGAAGTAATTTCATTAAAATCAGAGTGAATGAGTTTAAAATGCATGAATTTCTTAAAAACTTAAGCGGTCCTCAGGTTAGGCCTACGCACAGTCCGAGCCAACTCACTGGTCCTTACTTCTCGCCTCCTCAAACTCGTCCTTACCTGCATCGATCAATTCTAGTGAGTATAAAGACTCAACATGTATAAACAGAGAATAGCAAGTAATACATAATAAAACTACATGCATTTTAAAGTAGTACATACATACTTAAACTTTGAACATTCTCACATAAACATAGACGTGCCATCATTTCCTAAACTTTTTCATAAACGTCCTTGCATCATAGATACATAAACATGCATACTCATCATCATTTTGTGTAAAGATATGTTTCAAAGCAAGTGACCCTGTAACATAATACACCTGATCAGACTAAACCACAGTACTGGGCTGAAAGGGATCATCACAGCCTTTCGACCGAACATCCACTTCCACATACATAAGATTCTCGTCCATGCTTTACCATGTGGATTGGTCCCTGGTCATGCTTTACCGCTTTCCAATCATGATCGAAACCAGGTCATGCTTTACCGGAGTAGAGAGGTCTCCAGACAAGGTCACCGGTTTCCAAACCCGTTCATAATTGGTCACAAGACAATTCGCATACCTCAAGAACATAAAATATTTTCTTTGCACGTCGAACATACTTAAAAACGTCGAGGGGATTCGTTGAATCTTGCTTGGGCGGCTGATGCACATACTAACACAACATACATGCCTGCCCAAGACAAAAATCCAGAATACTTGGCGCTCGGGCGGTAACATCTTACCGCTCGAGCGCGCCCCGTCCAGAAGGCCTGGCGCTCGGGTTGTAAAATCTTACCGCTCAAGCGCCGCTCAGTTCCAACAAAGCCTGCAACTCAAAATCCTCAAGAAACAAAAGAATACATTTGTAACAGTTTGAGCAGTCACCCGAGAAAAATCACAACTCACTCGTATCTTGTCTGAAAATTACGAATTTACTGTCAAATCGAAGATATCAAAAAGTACTCCATTTTATACTTTGAACATTTTTCCAGAAAACCGATCGTAAATTCGAAGGATTCGAAATGATAGCAGATTCGGTTTTTGAGATCTAAAAGTTGTTCCAAAAATCGTTTCAAACATCATTGATAAAACTTTGCATAACATATACGGATATTTACACACAATACACACTCAAATATTTACTATGACAAGATCGATGTAGAAAATAAAAGAATATACATGCCTTTGCATTAGAACGCATGAAATAACAAATACCGACGCGGTAGATTATGGGAGATGTGAAAGCGGACCGGTTACGGTGGCCGGAAGCGCAACGGAAGTCAAAAATTCTTAATTTTTAAAGCATATTTTCGGCCACCATATATAATTGTGTAATATTTACAAACAACACCAAAACATACATAGGGTGTTAGAAATTTCATTATCTATCAACTTCAAGAAGTTGATGATGGCACCAACTTTGTTGTGAACAACAAAGCTCTTCAAATGGAAGACAAGTCTACAAGCTCACCTTTTCCTCTTCAAGAATTAGGCCCACCACTTAGCTATGTAAATCCCCTCATGATTTGCACTAGAAAATCAAAAGGATTTTTCAAGGAGAAGATTTTATTATCCAAAAATGAAGAACAAAAGAGAAGAAAAATATGGAGAGAAAAGCCTTGAAGTTTCGGCCAAGTGAGGAGGGAAGAGTGAGGAGTGAAGTCTAGTCTTGGGTGTGGGAAAAGTTGGGAGAAAAGTTGCATGCCTTTGCAATTTTTTTAATCAAAAATATTCCACACCTCTTCACCTCCCAAGCATGCAAACCCTAGCATGTCTCACATATATTATATGGTTTTTAACACATTAAAAACCATAGACTAAATTTTAATTATCTCAAACATTTTTGAGATTAATTAAATACTACTTGAATTTATTCAAGTCCCACTAGTTAAATAATTATTTTAATTGAGCTCTACTAGACTCAATATTATTTAATTAATTCAACACTTGAATTAATTTAATTATTTAGACTCTACTAGGTCTACTAGTGTTTAATTAATTCAACACTTGAATTAATTTTATTTAGTCCACAATAATGTTTATGAAAATCACAATTTTCAACTACATTATTTACTTGGCCAAATTTTAATCTTAGGAACACTTCCATAAATTAAAATTTATATTTCTCTCTTAGAAGTCATACTTCTATTTTTCTTAACGCTTATAAACACATTTATAAGCCGTTCAACGCATTGAACTATTTTACTTCTCATCGGGATTTACAAAGCCAGTACTTGTGTGGCCCTCAATGGTTCATTGATACAACTAGCCGTGGGTTCACATCTCTATGTGATTCGGACTAAACATGTCCTTATTCGAGCATACCCCAATTGCTCCATTCTTACTTATCAACTCCTTGATAGTAAGAACGTCAGAACTCAAGTCTGATAGTACCCAACCAATCACGTTAAGCGCCTAGCAGCATCGCTTACGTGATTCCCTAGGTATCACATGATAGTGCCTGCAAGAACCATTCAATTATGGTTAGCGTACAGTACGGTCCCTTCAACTCATATATCCCGACCGATTCGACAACTATTGGTTTATCGAGAGTTGTCAATGAATCGATACTATGTGTCATGTCGTGGTTGCATCGATGGTGTAATCTATGAAACCCCTTTCATAATTACCACCATACTCTGATCAGAGATTTCAACCCACACATACATGAAAAACACATAGGATATCCATACCCGTAGGTAAGCGGTGAATCCCCGACTACAATGCATCGACTCCTATATGTTTCGCCGTAACACCCAATCTTGCCACCTAATGACCCCATAAGAGTCGGTAAACAAGTCAAAGTGAAACGCTAGCACATAGAGTCTCAATGTTGTCCCGGGTCATAAGGACTAATGGTGTACAACCATAAACCAGGACTTTTCCACTCGATAAGTGAGAACCACTTGGAAAGTCCTTTTATGGAGGGTTGTTCAGTGCACTCTACCAGGAGCACCTATCTGCATGCTCGGACATCACAATGTCCCCTACCAATGAAACATGGTACTCACATCGCAGATACTAGTCTCTAACTCGAGCGGCCTTTATCCTTCTTAGTGGCGGCTGAATCGACTAGGAACGGTTTAGAATATACAGTATTACAAATATGAGTTTCATGATACTCATCATATGAGCATCTCATATTCTTTCTATTATTTGTATATTCAAGGGCTTTATCTATGCAGCTAGCATGGGTATAAAGATAAAGATGCGCCAAATTAATAAATTCAAATATTATTAAAATAAAGATCGTTTATACAAAGAGTTTCATCGTGAACAGTCGGCCAACACTTGGCTCGACGTGCACCTACTCTAACAATCTCCCACTTGCACTAGAGCCAACTACCTATATTCTTTAGACCCATTGATTCGCGATGCTTCTCGAATGATGGTCCTGGTAAAGGCTTAGTTAGTGGATCAGCAACATTATCTGCGGAGCCGACTTTGTCAATCGTGACATCTCCTCTTTCCACGATCTCTCTGAGGATGTGGTACTTTCTCAGTACGTGTTTGGACTTCTGATGAGACCTTGGCTCCTTCGCCTGAGCTATGGCTCCCGTGTTGTCACACATCACCGGGATAGGAGCAACTCCATTTGGAATGACGCCCAACTCATGGACGAAATTCCTAATCCAAACGGCCTCCTTTGCTGCAGCCGATGCAGCAATGTATTCTGCCTCAGTGGTGGAATCCGCAGTACTGTCTTGCTTGGAACTCTTCCAAGAGACAGCACCACCATTGAGCATGAATATGAATCCGGAGGTTGACTTCGAGTCATCAACATCGCTTTGGAAGCTAGAGTCGGTATAGCCTTCCAATTTTAGTTCTCCACCCCCATAGACCAAGAACAACTTATTGGTCCTTCTAAAATACTTGAGGATGTCTTTCACAGCTTTCCAGTGTGGAAGACCAGGGTTGGATTGATATCTACTCACTACACTTAGTGCAAAAGCCACGTCAGGACGTGTAGATATCATCCCATACATGATACTACCAATAGCCGAAGCATACGGAATTCGTGTCATCGCCGCTATCTCTGCATCAGTCTTGGGAGACATAGACTTGGATAGGGACACGCCATGACACATTGGTACATGTCCTTTCTTGGACTCGTCCATCGAGAACCGCTTCACGATGGTATCAATGTATGTGGACTGGGTGGGACCAAGCAATCTTTTTGATCTATCTCTATAGATCTGTATTCCCAATACAAAAGATGCTTCACCCAAGTCCTGCATTGAGAACTTACTTGCTAACCATATCTTTGTTGATTGCAACATTCCTACATCATTCCCAATGAGTAGAATGTCATCAACATAAAGAACAAGGAATGTCACAGCACTCCCACTGACCTTCTTATACACACAGGGTTCCTCAGGATTCTTAGTAAAACCAAACTCTTTGATCGTACTATCGAATCTGAGGTTCCAGCTCCTAGATGCCTGCTTAAGACCATAAATAGATCTTTGAAGTTTGCATACCATATGCTCACTTCCGATGGATGTAAACCCTTCAGGTTGAGACATGTAAATCTCTTCCTTAATATCCCCATTAAGGAAGGCAGTCTTGACATCCATCTGCCATATCTCATAGTCATACCATGCAGCTATGGCTAGCAAAATCCTAATGGACTTGAACATCGCAACTGGAGAAAAGGTTTCCTCATAGTCAACACCTTGCCTTTGAGTATATCCTTTTGCAACCAGTCGCGCCTTGAAGGTCAATACCTTCCCATCCGCCCCAAGTTTCCTCTTGTAAATCCATTTACACCCTATGGGAACAATTCCCTCAGGTGGATCCACGAGATTCCACACTTGGTTCGAATGCATGGAATTCATCTCAGATTCCATTGCTTCAAGCCATTTGGATGAATCGGCATCAGATAACGCTTCCTTGAAGGTCCTTGGATCACATCCAAGATTAGGCTCATCATGGCCCTCTTCAAGAAGCAGACCATACCTCATAGGTGGTCTCGAGACTCTCTCGGATCTTCTAGGAGCTTGTATCTCCTCACTTGGCTTCTCGGGTGTGGGTTCTACAACTGTGGGTGTCTCTCGAACCTCTTCGAGTTCTATCATCTCGCCTTTTCTATCCAATAGAAATTCCTTTTCCAAAAAGGTTGCGTTCCTAGAAACAAACACTTTTGTTTCTTGAGGATGATAGAAATAATATCCAGCTGAATTCCTTGGATATCCCACAAAGTAGCATAAAATGGATCGACTATCCAATTTATCTCCCACTACCTGCTTCACATAAGCAGGGCACCCCCATATTCTAAAATAAGAATATTTGGGTGGCTTACCCATCCATATCTCATATGGTGTCTTATCAACTGCTTTTGTATGGACATGGTTCAACAACAGTGCCGCTGTCTCAAGCGCATATCCCCAAAAGGATGGCGGCAACTCCGTGAACCCCATCATAGACCGAACCATGTCCATCAAGGTCCGGTTACGACGCTCCGATACACCATTCAACTGCGGTGTAGCGGGCGGAGTCCACTGCGAGAGAATCCCATTCTCCCTTAGATACTCTTGGAACTCGCCACTCAAGTACTCGCCACCTCGATCCGATCGAAGTGTCTTGATGCTTCGTCCCAATTGTTTCTCTACTTCACTTCTGAATTCTTTGAACCGTTCAAAGGCTTCAGACTTGTATTTCATCAAATACACATACCCATACCTCGAATAGTCATCGGTAAAGGTGATGAAGTAGGCATGTCCATGCTTAGTGGTGATGCTAAGCGGACCGCACACATCGGTATGGATCAAATCCAATAACCCTTTGGCTCGCTCCGCATGGCCCTTAAAGGGAATTTTGGTCATCTTTCCTTTCAGACAGGATTCACAAGTCGTGAGAGCATTAATATCAGACATATCAAACATGCCAACTCCCACTAGCTTGTTCATCCTTCTTGAGGAAATATGACCTAATCGAGCATGCCATAATTGTGCCGCATTAAGAGTATCTTGTTTGCGCTTATTTGTTGTTGTTATCGTTTGGACATTGTTAAGTGGAATATCTTTTAATTTTAAGGTGTAGAGATTGTTTTCAAGTTCACCGGTACCAACTAAACATTCATTCTTGTAAATATTGCAAACACCTTTGCCAAATAAACAAGAAAATCCATCGATATCAAGCATAGGAATGGAAATAATGTTTTTAATCAAGTCTGGTACAAATAAAACATCTCTCAAAATAAGCTTAAAATCATTGTTCAAAATTAAACAAACATCTCCTACGGCTTTGGCAGCAACTCTTGCTCCATTGCCCATCTTCAAGAAGGTCTCACCCTCTCGGAGCCTCCTACTTCTTCCCATCGCCTGCAAATCATTACAGAGATGTGAGCCACAGCCGGTATCCAATACCCAAGAAGTAGAGTTAATCGAGATATTTACTTCAATAAAGAACATACCTTTGCCAGAACCTTTCTGCGCAAGATATTCCCTGCAGTTACGCCTCCAATGTCCAGGCTTCTTGCAGTGGTGACAGATGTCAACAGTCTTTTCAGCCTTCACTGGCGCGGCTGCCACAACGGGACTCGAAGTCTGCCTCTTCAAGGGCTCGCTCTTCTTGGTACGCTGGAAAGAACGCTTCTTTCCCTTCCCAGGTGGACCGGTCTTCGTGCCAGATGAAGAGCCCACATAAAGAACCTGCTTCTCCTTTTTGATTGTGGACTCAAAGGTCACAAGCATGTTCACCAACTCTTCAAGGCTGGGCTCGAGCTTGTTCATATTGAAGTTCACAACGAAAGGATCGAAAGAGCTAGGCAGCGACAGCAGTAACACATCAGTGGTCAACTCCGAAGGCAACACCAAATCCATGCCTACGAGCTTGTCCACGAGCCCAATCAACTTTAGGCCATGCTCATGGACCGAAGTCCCATCTCGCATGCGTAAAGTGATGAGCTCCTTTACTGTGGCATGCCTCAAAGGCCGAGTCTGCTCACCGAAGAGCTCCTTGAGGTGCATATGAATGTCAGCAGCATTCTTAGCATCCTCGAATCGCCTTTGCAGCTCATCGTTCATCGAAGCCTGCATATAACACTTGGCCTTCAAGTCATGGTCACACCATTCCTTGTGGGTCTGCAATTCCTCAGGAGTGCAGCCCTTAGGAGCCTCAGCAGGGGGCGCCTCAGTCAGTGTATATGCGATTCTCTCCGAGTTTAGGACGATCTTTAAATTTCTTAGCCAAGTGATATAGTTTGGTCCGGTTAGAATGTGTTTTTCGAGAATGACGGAAAACGGGTTGCGAATTGATGACATGTCAAAGATTTGTACTGAAAAGTAAAACAGATAAATGTTAATGACTATTTCAAAATATTTCATAAGATATAAAGTTTGGACTTTTACTTTATAAATAATTACTCCCACTGTTTTGACATCTTTCACTACCCTCTAGTGAAAACGGGAAACTCCTTTCCTCAGTAGGTACGTAAGGTCCAATTAGCGAATTATGATCCCGTTTATACAGCCAATCACAATTCCTAAAAGGTAGTTTCCCAATTGCATCACAATGCAACCCTTAACGTAAACTTTTGTCTCACGTTTGATTAGGACCCATTATAGACGTCTTTCATCTTTACGTGTCAAGCCTTACCCATCGATGTTGAACCTTAATGGACGGTCGCCATGAGTTCCCTCAATTATCTGAGCCGAAGTCATGGGAGTTCCACGTAGTTCACATCACTATGTCAATGGATGTCACAGCTTTCCGGCACCCAGGGCCCCCTCAATTATCTGAGCCGAGCCCCGAGTACGGGTAGCGTTCATCATGCACCCATTGTCGATGGAAGACAAGGAAATTATAAACAAATTTATAATTCCCCTTTTCGGACTTGATATTAATTTTGAATCTTATTCAAAATGAGGGGTTTTAATTTTGAAAGGTCTCATCATTAATTTTATTTTAAAAGCTCGCCATGTTTGATCGTATGTTTGCCGGATTCATGCAACTTTGTTATTATAATAATAATAACGCACATACTCATTATTTATAACATATCATGCATATATTATAAATAGAAAACAATACAAGGATGATCAATTGCCCCAACACTAATGACCCGTGTGAGCTAAACACGGGCCTAGGTCCAATCCTAGGGTAAATGCACGGGATGCAATGCAACTATACTATTACATTAGCATCCAATATTACATGTCTTCGATCTTCATAATCACCAAGGCCACCATCTTCCAATCTTGATCTTCCCCTATTCTAATATTTACAATTAAATATCCATGGCACATAAGGATACATCTCATGGGGGGTGGGAACGGGCCATAAACCAAGCCCACTTTATAAATTGATAATTATTACAATCATACAACACAAATATCCTAGCATACACCTAGCAAATTGGGCTTGGGCTTTTGATCATCCTTCATGCATAATATCACATATCATACACCATCAATTAATTATCACTATAATTAATTGATCCAATATTATATTTCTTGATCCAATCACTAACCGCCACAATTATAAATTAAATTAACAAAGTATATAAACTCCTTTGTCTACTTTCAAATTAATTATTTATAATCGAATTTCTTGTAAATCACAATTTACTATAAATAATTAAAGTCCTACTTCAATTATTTATTTTATGAGAAAATATGTGCAACAATTGTAAATTTAAACTTAAGGGCCCAAAATTCATTTTTCACCAAAAATATTTTGGCCCATTTAAATTTCACAAATTATGTTGGTCATCCAATGGCCCAACATCTCAAGGCCCATGACACTAAGATTCACCAAAACACTTTTGGAAACCCTAGTCGTCATCGCCGTCGCCGGAGCTCCGTCGCCGGATTCCGGCAACAAAAAAATTTTTTTTTTTTATTTAAAAACTGTACATTTCGGGCAGCCCCTTGGGCTGCCCCTCGGCTGCCCGAAATTTTCGGGCAGCCCCTTCGGGCAGCCCCTTCGGGCAGCCCCTCGGCTGCCCGAAAAAACTATATATTTTTTTTTTTTTTTTTTGTTTTTGCTTCAAAAATTTCGGCCCTATCAAATCTTGCACCAAAAAATTTCTCAAGCGGTTAGAAATCGATCTCAACATAATATTACGTAAATATTACACAAAATCCGTAACCTTAGCTCGGATACCACTTGAAAGCGGACCGGTTACGGTGGCCGGAAGCGCAACGGAAGTCAAAAATTCTTAATTTTTAAAGCATATTTTCGGCCACCATATATAATTGTGTAATATTTACAAACAACACCAAAATATACATAGGGTGTTAGAAATTTCATTACCTATCAACTTCAAGAAGTTGATGATGGCACCAACTTTGTTGTGAACAACAAAGCTCTTCAAATGGAAGACAAGTCTACAAGCTCACCTTTTCCTCTTCAAGAATTAGGCCCACCACTTAGCTATGTAAATCCCCTCATGATTTGCACTAGAAAATCAAAAGGATTTTTCAAGGAGAAGATTTTATTCTCCAAAAATGAAGAACAAAAGAGAAGAAAAATATGGAGAGAAAAGCCTTGAAGTTTCGGCCAAGTGAGGAGGGAAGAGTGAGGAGTGAAGTCTAGTCTTGGGTGTGGGAAAAGTTGGGAGAAAAGTTGCATGCCTTTGCAATTTTTTTAATCAAAAATATTCCACACCTCTTCACCTCCCAAGCATGCAAACCCTAGCATGTCTCACATATATTATATGGTTTTTAACACATTAAAAACCATAGACTAAATTTTAATTATCTCAAACATTTTTGAGATTAATTAAATACTACTTGAATTTATTCAAGTCCCACTAGTTAAATAATTATTTTAATTGAGCTCTACTAGACTCAATATTATTTAATTAATTCAACACTTGAATTAATTTAATTATTTAGACTCTACTAGGTCTACTAGTGTTTAATTAATTCAACACTTGAATTAATTTTATTTAGTCCACAATAATGTTTATGAAAATCACAATTTTCAACTACATTATTTACTTGGCCAAATTTTAATCTTAGGAACACTTCCATAAATTAAAATTTATATTTCTCTCTTAGAAGTCATACTTCTATTTTTCTTAACGCTTATAAACACATTTATAAGCCGTTCAACGCATTGAACTATTTTACTTCTCATCGGGATTTACAAAGCCAGTACTTGTGTGGCCCTCAATGGTTCATTGATACAACTAGCCGTGGGTTCACATCTCTATGTGATTCGGACTAAACATGTCCTTATTCGAGCATACCCCAATTGCTCCATTCTTACTTATCAACTCCTTGATAGTAAGAACGTCAGAACTCAAGTCTGATAGTACCCAACCAATCACGTTAAGCGCCTAGCAGCATCGCTTACGTGATTCCCTAGGTATCACATGATAGTGCCTGCAAGAACCATTCAATTATGGTTAGCGTACAGTACGGTCCCTTCAACTCATATATCCCGACCGATTCGACAACTATTGGTTTATCGAGAGTTGTCAATGAATCGATACTATGTGTCATGTCGTGGTTGCATCGATGGTGTAATCTATGAAACCCCTTTCATAATTACCACCATACTCTGATCAGAGATTTCAACCCACACATACATGAAAAACACATAGGATATCCATACCCGTAGGTAAGCGGTGAATCCCCGACTACAATGCATCGACTCCTATATGTTTCGCCGTAACACCCAATCTTGCCACCTAATGACCCCATAAGAGTCGGTAAACAAGTCAAAGTGAAACGCTAGCACATAGAGTCTCAATGTTGTCCCGGGTCATAAGGACTAATGGTGTACAACCATAAACCAGGACTTTTCCACTCGATAAGTGAGAACCACTTGGAAAGTCCTTTTATGGAGGGTTGTTCAGTGCACTCTACCAGGAGCACCTATCTGCATGCTCGGACATCACAATGTCCCCTACCAATGAAACATGGTACTCACATCGCAGATACTAGTCTCTAACTCGAGCGGCCTTTATCCTTCTTAGTGGCGGCTGAATCGACTAGGAACGGTTTAGAATATACAGTATTACAAATATGAGTTTCATGATACTCATCATATGAGCATCTCATATTCTTTCTACTATTTGTATATTCAAGGGCTTTATCTATGCAGCTAGCATGGGTATAAAGATAAAGATGCGCCAAATTAATAAATTCAAATATTATTAAAATAAAGATCGTTTATACAAAGAGTTTCATCGTGAACAGTCGGCCAACACTTGGCTCGACGTGCACCTACTCTAACAATGACCGGGTGACGCTACACGATTCTTGCTCGAAAAAGGGCGTAAATCTCCAGAAATTTGCAAGGGAAAGTGGGTGGCTGCTGCTGCTGAAAGGGAAAGCTCAAGAACCCTAGCTATTCCTCTGTAACTCAACGTGTTTGTGTGTGTGTGTTGTGTGTGTGCGTGTGTGGGGATTAGATTAGGTAGATTTTTTGCTTAATTAACTTAGTGATAAAATAATATTAATCTAATTATTTAATCCCACTCAGGTTGGAATTCTCAAATTCAAATTAGTATTTTTGAAAAGCTTAAAATCTTAAAATCACCTAATCAATTAAATTAGGCTGTAAAAAGCTTAAAATTTCACAAATCATTTAGAATACCAATTTATTGATTTGAAATAAAATACCACCATATTCATAAATCGCGTAAATCGTCACCTGTCTCTTTTCTCGATCCCGTATCGAATATTCGTCTGAAACATAAAACTCAAGAAAACGTTTTAACGTACATCAAATAAATATGTAATAATTTAAAATAATGAAAATCATAAATCATGCATCGGTAAAAATCATTTTAAAATTGAATAAATAATTTAACAATTTAATAAATTCATGAGTTTACGTGTACTATTTTGGGCTCTACAATTGCTCTCCCACTTAAATAAATTTCCTTCTCAAAATTAAATCTTACCAAACAACTCAGGGTAGCGACTTCTCATATCTGTTTCGGCTTCCCAAGTGGCCTCCTCCACTAATTGATTCAGCCACTGAACTTTGACCAACTTGGTCACTTCGTTCTGAAGTCCCCGCTCTTGTCTGTCTAGAATTCGGACAGGTCTTTCTTTGTATGAAAGATCTGGAGCAAGCTGCAACGGCTTATAACTCTAAACATGCAAAGGATTTGCCATATAATTCCTCAGCATCAAAACGTGGAACACATTGTCTACTCTAGCCAGATTCGGCGGTAGAGCTACACGATAAGCAAGTGTCCCAACTCTGTCAAGAATTTCAAATGGTCCAATGAATCTCGGACTCAGGTTGCCTCTCATCCCAAACCTCATAACACCCTTCATGGGTGCTATCTTCACGAATACGTGATATCCTATGGCAAATTCGAGATCTCTTCTACTCTTGTCAGCATAACTCTTTTGGTGACTCTGGGCCATCTTTATCCTGTCTCGGATCTTGAACACCATATCTGTAGTCCACTGAACAATATCTGAGACAAGTTCTGATCTCTCGCCAACTTCATCCCAATGAATGGGCGATATGCATTTCCTTTCATATAGTGCTTCGTAGGGGGCCATACCTATAGATGATTGAAAACTATTGTTGTAGGTAAACTCCATTAAGGGTATTTTCGATTCCTAATTCCCATGGAAATCGATCACACAAGTTCGCAACAAATATTCCAATATATGAGGGTGGAATGTCATACTTTATAGCAACTTCGTCCCCAAAGCTGCATGTAAAATCTTCCAAAAGGACGATGTGAATCTCGGGTCCCTGTCAGATACAATAGAAACTGGGATCCCGTTCAATCGAATATCTCCCGAAGAGCTCTGCATACTGAGTCATGGATAAAGCCGTCTTCACTAGTAAGAAGTGTGCCGATTTAGTAAGTCGATCCACTATAACCAAATGGCATTAGATCCTCTCACAGACCTTGGCAATCCAACAACGAAATCCATGGGATATTCTCCCATTTTTACTCGGGAATAGGGGGAGCGACTTAAGAATCACAGCTGGCCTCTGATGCTCTGCTTTCATTTGTTGGCAAGTGAGACATTCATATACAAATTGGAGAATGTTCCGCTTCATCCCTGTACACCAATACAACATCTGTAAGTCCTTGTACATCTTGGTACCCCCTGGATGGATGGAATACGGAGATGTATGTGCCTCTGTCAAAATATCCTCTCTAATTGAATCGACACTAGACACCCACATTCTTCCTCTGTACCTCACAATACCATCGGACACTGCATAGAGTACACTGACCTTGGCTTCATTCTTCCTTCTCCATTTTTGTAACTGTTCATCTGAAGGCTAACCTCTATGGATTTGGTCTAGCAAAAAAAGAATGGACTATCAGATTAGACAACTTGGGAGCTCTGCACTTAGGGTAAACTTCTAGGCCAAAACTCTGAATCTCTTACTGAAGAGGTCTCTGTGTTGACAGATGTGCTACGACTGCTACTTTCCTACTCAAAGCATCTGCCACAATGTTAGCTTTCCCTGGATGGTAGCTAGTTTAACAATCGTAGTCTTTCACTAACTCCAACCACCGTCTTTGTCTCATATTCAGCTCTCTCTGCGTGAAGAACTACTTGAGACTCTTGTGATCAATGGCATATCTCGCCGTACAAATAATGTCTCCATATCTTCAACACAAAGACAAAGGTATCTAACTCTAGATCATGAGTCGGGTAGTTTTTCTCATGTACTTTCAACTGTCTGAAGGCATATGCTATAACCCGACCATGCTGCATCAATACTGCGCCTAGACCGAGCTTAGAAGCATCGGAGTATATCAGAAAATTGCCTTCCCGTGATGGCATGGCTAAAACTGGCACTGTCATAAGAACTTGATTCAAAGTATCGAAGCTCTTCTGACATTCTTCACTCCACAAAAAATTATCTTTTTTCTTAGTCAATGAAGTGTGTGGCACTGCAATCGAGGAAAACTCATGAATAAATTTCATGTAATAGCCTGCCAAGCCTAGAAAACTACGAATCCCTGACGCGTTCTTCGGCTCAACCCATTCTTTTACTGATGCACTTTGGCTGGGTCCACCTCAATGCCACTGCTAGATATGATATGTCCCAAGAATGCTACTTTCTCCAATTTGAATTCACACTTACTAATTTTGCAAACAACTGGTGACTCTGTAAGACTCGCAAAACTGTACTCAAATGCTGACTGTTCTCCTTATGGCTCTTCGAGTATATAATATTATCTTCAATGAATACTATGACGAATTGATATAGGTAGAGCTGAAATACTCGATTCATTAGGTCCATAAAAATCGCTGGAGCATTCGTCAGTCCAAATTGCATCACTAAGAACTCGTGGTGCCCGTATCGAGTTCTGTAGGCTGTCTTATGAACATCTGCATGCTTTACCTTCAGCTGATGATATCCAGAATGTAGATCTATCTTAAAGAATACTATAGCTCCCTGCAACTGATCAAATAAGTCCTCGATCCTTGGTAATGGGTATTTGTTCTTGATCGTTACCTTGATCAATTCTCGGTAATCGTACACAACCTCATGCTTCTATCTTTCTTCTTTACTAAGAGCACTAGAGCGCCCCATGGTGATAAACTATGGCGGATGAATTCTTTGTCTAAGAGCTCCTGAATTTGCTATTTGAGTTCTAACATCTCTGCTGGAGCCAAACAGTATGGTGCATTATAGATTGACACAGTTCATGGTACAAGGTCAATGGCGAACTCCACCTCTCTCTGGTGGAAGGCCTGTGACTTCGTCTGGGAAAACGTTAGGAAAATCTCTGACAACTGGTATGTCAGATATCGACGATGTGGGTGCGTCCGGTGCTGAAATAATACTGGCCAAGAATGCTTGACACCCTTTACGTATAAGTCTCCGTGCCTGCATGCATGAGATCATGCGAGGGAAATTTCTCCACCTGTCTGGCTGAAAAAGAAATTTCTCCATGCCCAACTGTCTTACCAACACTGATCTTCTCTGAAAGTCAATTAGAACTCTATTCTTCATCAGCCAGTCCATCCCCAAGATAATATCAAACTTTGGCATTGGAAATACAATCAGATCGGCGTAAACTAGGTGGCTCTGTAGTTCAAGATCGATATCTCTGATCACGCTAGTAGCTGATAACTCCTCCCTTGATGGGACTGTCACGGAGTAGCTCACGTCGAGTCCAATGAACTTGACACCCAAATAATTAACGAACGTCTCTGAGATAAAAGAGTGAGTAACCCTGGAATCAAACAATGCCTTCGTGGCTACTCTATTTATGAAGATATTTCCTGAGAGATGTTAGCATAACACATAAACTTATACCCCAAAATACTATTCTTAACCTCATGCATAGTTGGAAATCCCTATCCAAAGTCTCCAAAATACGAAAATAACCAACTATTATTCCCAAGTAAAATTCGAAGCATGAATGGTAAAAATAATAATATAGTGTTGAATTAGATAGGTTACCAGTCAGTAGAGTCGTGTCTGGTTTAGCCTCCTCGGCCTGCATGGCGAACACTCTCCCCTGGATCGGCTTCCTCCATTGCGGGCAATCCTTCGGCAAGTGATCACTGGCTCCACACTTGAAGCATTTTCTCGAACCCCATAGACACTGTCCCATATGATGATGGTTGCATTTTGGGCACACTGGATACTCACCAGGCTTCCGAGGAGCCTTCTTTTGCAGAATAGGGCCTTTCTCTTTCGCCGGTCTTTGAAACGGCCTCTTTCACTGCTGTCCCTGAAATGACTTCTTAAACTGCTACTGCTGTGAGTGAAGTTGCTGGGGTTCCTGATAGGGCCTCTTGCCCTGCCTGTCATTCTCGATAACCCTCTGGTCCTGCTCTGCTGCCAAGGCTCTCAACACGGCGATAGCATAAGTGGTAGGACTAGCAACTCTAACATCACGGCACAAGATCGTCCGTAATCCATCAATGAAATGCCTCAACTTCTCCCGGGCATCATTCGCAATTAGGAGCACAAAGTGACACTCCCTCTCAAACTTCCATACAAATTCTGCCACGTTGCTGTCTCTCTGTCGCAAGGTGATAAGCTCCCTGGTCAATCGGGAGAGAACCTCTTCAGTAAAGTTATTAGAGTAAAATACCCCTTTGAAACCCTCCCAAGTAAAGGTTTGGAAATTCACTGCCACCGATGCACTCTCGCACCACAGTCTGGCATCCCCTGTCAAAAGAAAAGTGGGACACCTGACTCTGTATGCATCCTTCAACTCCACAAAAGTGAATATCACCTCGATGGACTTAATCCATCTCTTTGCTATCATCGAGTCAGTAGTCCCCAAGAACTCCTTCGGATCCATCCTCCTGAATCTCTCTTACACCGCCTCTGGCTTGGGCCTCGCTCCTGTATCTCCTCCAGCATTGTTCCTCGCAAACTATGCGAAGAACTGTGTCATCCCTGCAAGAATCTGTGCCTGCATATCTGGTGGTGGGCGAGGAGAAGCAGACCTCTCCCCATCCCGAGTCTCTCAACCCTCCTCACCTGCTCCACGTTCGATCATGTGTCTAGAAGGCATACTGTTCCAAAATTTTATGAACACGTAAACCAACATGCAAGGATATAATATCCATATCATAAGATGAATGTAAATCTAAATTAAACATGTACATGCTGAAATAATGACTTTGATGCTTACTACATGAAATAATTTTAAAACTTTAAAACTTACGGAATTTAGGCTTGACTTCGTGAGCTTCTCGAAACAGACAGTAGGAAAAACCCTTCACAAGAACACTGCTCTGATACCAACTGTGACATACTTTACTTTTAAACTACTTAAAATTTGTGGAAAATAAATTTTTTTCTTAAATAAGTAATAATATTTCAAAACGCAATACAAATAAAATTCTTAACTAAATATTTGAAACATATACAAGTACAAATTATTTTTGTGTCATCAATGACGCCATCAAAACGAGCTTGCACAAATACTTGTTTAAACAACGTGAAGTAATTTCATGAAAATCAGAGTGAATGAGTTTAACATGCATGAATTTCTTAAAAACTTAAGCGGTCCTCGGGTTAGGCCTCCGCACAGTTCGAGCCAACTCAATGGTCCTCACCTTTCATCTCCTCAAACTCGTCCTTACCTGCATCAATCAAGTCTTGCGAGTCTAAAGACTTAACGTTTATAAACTGAGAATAGCTAGTAATACATAATAAAACCACATGCATTTTAAAGTATTGTACTGTGGCAGGGATCATCACAGCCTTTCAGCCGAACGTCCACGCCCACATACATAAGATTCTCGGTCATGCTTTACCGGGTGGATTGGTCCCTGGTCATCCTTTGTGATAAGCATAAAAAAATGTACATTAATTAAATGTTTTATAATATAAATTTATAGTTTTTGTTTGATTAAATGTTTAAATATTAAATGTTTATAATAAATTGTATAAAATATAAGTTGTGTGTTTATCAGTTTTTACTATTTTTACATGTTAGATAAAACAAGAATAACCTTGTTGTTGCAAATGAGATTAAGATGATTCTTGGACATGTAGAAAGTTGATGTTAATATCTACAATATTGGTGGCATGCATGAAATAATAATCCTCTCACAATTGAGATCAAATTAATCAACAAATAAAGTTATCAAAAGAGTGACAATTTTACCATGCTCTAGAATTTTGACCATATCTCTCAAATTACTTGGTCAAATGGTAAAAAAAATACCAAAATTCAAACAACTCAATTATCTACATGTTTTATTTTATGTGGAAAAGAAAATTCGGATGGGAAGATTTTCAAAAGTGATGTGTATGAGGACATAATTTCTTGGAACATCATGAAGACTTATCAGTAAAAAAAAAAATATTTTATTTGTGGTTGTCTCTCTAAATTTGACTATAAATATGAGTCATTGTAATGTATTGAGACATCTCTCATTCAATGAACAAACCTTTGAGTTAATATTTCTCTCATTGTTATTCTTTTATTTCTTCATTTAAATATAATTAGCATGTTAATTTCATATTCAAAGTTTTATACTTTGAATAATGAATAGCTAACTTCTCAAAGTTGAGATGAAAATATGAAGCTTTTGGTATGATAATAAGGTTATTAAAAGGTAATAATCTATGTTTTATATTATTTATCATTATTTATTGTTTATGTTATATTTATTTTTTTAAACATTATTTTACCCTACTTATAAGTGGGAGTTTTGATTTATTGTTGCTATATTTTACACTACATTTTTGGAACCATTTAAATGTTAGTTTGGTATTACCAATCATTTAAACTGGATGCCTTGATTTATTATATATGAATTTATCATAATATTAATTTCTTGGTATCACTTAAATGTTGTTTGATATTACAAACCATTACAGTGAGAAACTTGATTTAGTGTTTATAAATATGTATATATATATATATATATATATAATATATATATATATATATATATAAATACACACACACACACACACACACACATATATATATATATATAGTACAATAAATACTTGACAAAATTTATAGGTTTTGGTATATATTATATACTTATAAGATAATAATATATAATATAATATAAATATGATTATTTAATATATTGGAACCATTTTATTAAGTGGATTTCAATGATATTCATTAAAGATAACTTTTTAAAAATACCAAGAGTGGATCCTCTAATCTCAAATACTTAAATTAAAATTTGAACAATTACCAATTAAAGATTCAAACAATTAAAAAAAAAAAAAAACAAAACAAAAGGACATTGTAGTGGACTTGTAATTACCTTAGCTTCCCTGTGGTTATGATATTCGGACTCACCGAATTATACAACTTGTGGAAAACCTGCTCTTGGGTGTGGAACAATCAAAGTCGCATCAAGTTTTTGGCGACGTTTCCGGAGAAGTATAATTTAATTTTAAGTCTATTTTATTTTGTTTATAGTTTATTTTTCTTTCTTTGAATTTTATTGCTTTTGTGTGTTTTTCTTCTTTTGCATTTGCATGAGCATTTGGTCACGTACACTTTGTGGTCGACTCATTCGAAATAACCCTTTATTTTAACAAAACATGGCGAAAGAACCCATCCGAGAAATGGAAGATTAAATTCAATCTCAACATGATCATGATAGACGAAGAACACTTAGAGATAGCACGAATCCTACACGCACTAATGCACCTTCATGTCTAGTTTTTCCCCCCTGATGAATCTCATTTCAATTATAAGCATGTTATTATTCAAATTTTACCCAAATTTCATGGCTTAGATTCTGAAAATCCGTACATGCATTTACGAGAGTTTGAAGAAGTGTACAACACATAAAATGATATAAATTGTAGCATGAACACGATTTGACTTAAACTTTTTTATTTTTCTTTAAAAGATAAAGCTAAAACTTGGCGACAAAATCTTAGACCTGGATCCATTCAAACTTGGGATGAATTGCAACAACAATTTTGGAATTTTTTTTTCTATCTCATAGAACAAATTATTTCAAAAGGCAAATCATAACTTTCACTCAAAGACAAGGAGAACTTTTTTATCAATGCTGGGATAGATATAAAGAATTGCTTAATCTTTGTCCACATAATGGTTTGAAATTTGGAGAGGTGTTTCTCAATTTTATGAAGGCTTAACACCTAAAGATAGGCTAATGGTTGAATTTATGTGTGATGGAACATTTGAAGATAACGATCCAAACGAGGCAATTGAGTATCTTGATTCATTAGCTGAAACTGCTCAAAATTGGGACAATATAGGTACAATCGAACCATCAAACAAAATTCAATCTCCCGCATCTGGTGGATGTATGTACACCCTAAAGGATGAACATGATCTCTAAGCCAGATTTACCTCTTTGGCAATAAAAGTTGAGACACTTGAATTGAAAAAGAATGGTCAATTAAAATTTGTTCAAGAAATTGTGTGTCACATTTGTGATACAAATGATCATTTTACAAAAGATTGTCCCACTTTACCCTCTTTTAAAGAATGTCACCATGAACAAGCCAATGTTTTGAACAATTTCAAAAGGACAAATTTTGAACCACTTTCTCAAAGTTACGATCCAAGTTGGCGAAATCATCCAAATTTTAGTTGGAGGAATGATAATGCTGCACAATTTTCACAACCAAATTTCCAAAATCAACACAATTTTCAAAATTATACACCTTATGTTCCTCCACCTAAAAGAAATTTGGAAGATAAATTGAATCTTTTCATTGCAAAGCAAGAGTCTATCAATACTCAAAATGTCCAAAACATGATAGATTTGAAAGATACTGTTGCTAAATTTGCATCTGCACTTAATATTCATAAAAAAAATTAAATTTCCTTCACAACCACAGCCTAATCCCAATGATCATCATTCACAAACTGGAACTTCTGGAAATCAAACGATGGATCAGGTAAAATCTGTTATTATCCTTCGCAGTGGTAAGGTTGTGGAAAAATCCATTTTTGAACATTGTGAAGATGATGATAAATCAACTCCAAAGGGTAAGGAAGTGGAACCATAACTTGCGAAGAGGAGGATCAACAGATATTGTCACAATCATTCCCTCAAGCATTGAAAAAAACAAAAAAAAAATCAAATTTGAATTATGATATATATGATATTTTTATACAAGTAAAAGTTAATATTCTTTTATTATATGAAATAAATCAGGTACCATCATATGCCAAATTTTGGAAAGATTTGTGCACTGTGAAAAGAAAATTGAATATGAAATAGAAAGCATTTTTAGCCGAACAAGTAAGTGTAATCATTCAAAATAATAATACTTTGAAATACAAAGTCCATGTTGTCCTACTAATTCATGTATTATTGGAGAACGAAAGATTAAAAAGCATTGCTTGATCTCAGAGCTAGTGTGAATTTACTTCCATATTCAGTTTATCAAGAACTCAATCTAGGCGAGTTAAAACCTACTTCGGTAACACTTTTACTTGCCGATAGATCTATTAAAGTGCAAAGAGGTATTGTAGAAGACGTGTTGGTCCAAGTTGATAACTTTGTATATCTTGTTGATTTCATAGTTTTAGATACACAACCTATTGAATCTTGTAATGCAATTCCTGTAATTTTGGGTCGTCCATTTTTAGCAACTTCTAATGCTCTAATAAATTGCAGGAATGGAATAATGAAGTTGTCATTTGCTAACATGATCTTGGAGCTTAATGTTTTTAATCTTTGTAAGCAGCAACATGACAAAGGAGATGAAAGTGAAGATGAAAATATTATTAAAACTCTTGTGGAAGAAAACATTTAAGAAGGGAGTACTCGTGACCAATCAGATATTTGTTCAATTGATACTGTTAAAGAAAATATTGAAATTGATCTTGATGATTTTATCAGGTATCACTCGTTATCAGGATTAGAGAAAGAATTTGAGGCAAAATACGAGAACAAAGATGAACCACCCATATTGGAGTTAAAAACCTTGCTAGAAGAATTAAAGTATGCATTCCTTGGAGAAGATGAAACATATCCGATGGTAATTTCTTCCAAACTAGCAAGTGATCAAGAAGATAAATTAGTTGATATGCTTAAAAGACATAAAAATGCAATTGGTTGGACACTAAAAGATCTCACGGGCATTAATCCACTAATTTGCGCACACAAAATTCATTTAGAAGAAAATGCTAAAACATCTCAACAACCACAAAGGAGATTAAATCCATACATGAAAAATGTTGTGAAAACTGAATTTCTCAAATTACTCGATGTTAGAATTATCTACCCTATTTCTGATAGTAAGTGGGTAAGCCCAACATAAGTAGTTCCAAAAAACCTGGTATCACAGTGATACAAAATGAAAAAGGTAAATTGTTATCAAGTCGAGTCCCATCTGGTTGGCGGATGTGTATTGATTATAGAAAATTAAATTACGCCACTAGAAAAGATCATTTTCTCTTACCATTTTTGGATCAAATTTTAGAAAGAGTTGCAGGTCATCCCTACTACTGTTTTCTTGATGGATATTCAGGCTATTATAAAATTCTCATTGCACTCGAAGATCAAGATAAAACTACATTCAAAAGTTCTTTTGGAAAATTTGTATTAATAAGAATGCCATTTGGTTTATGTAATGCCCCAACAACATTTCAAAGATGTATGCTAAACATTTTTAGCGACATGGTTGAAAATTATTTGGAAATTTTCATGGATGATTTAACTGTTTTTGGGAATACATTTGATAATTGTCTTGAAAATTTAGAAAAAGTTTTAAAAATATGTGAGGAAAAAGGTGTTATTTTAAATTGGGAAAAATGTCATTACATGATTACTTCTATGATTGTTTTTGGGACATGTGTCATTTTATGGAATTGAAGTTGATAAAGCAAAAAAATTGATGTCATTGCTAATTTATCCCCTCCAAAAACCATTAAATAAATTCGCTCATATTTGGGACATGTTGGATTTTATATGAGGTTTATAAAGACTTCAATTTAATCACTAAACCAATTTGTTACCTCTTAACAAAATACACTGCATTTGAGTGGACTCAAAAATGTCAAAATGCTTTTGATAAAATTATTCGACATTTAACATCAGCTCCTATCATGCAACCTCCTGATTGGTCTTTACCATTTAAAATCATGTGCGACGCGAGTAATTATGCAGTCGGTGCAGTAATGGGTCAAAGAAGAAACGGTAAGCCTTATGTGATATGTTATTCAAGTAGAACTTTAAACAATGCTCAAATGAATAATTCCACAACTGAAAAAGAAGTACTTGCTGTCATATTTGCATTAGATAAATTTCGTTCTTATTTGATTGGATCAACTACTATTGTGCTTATTGATCATTCTGAAATTAGATATTTATTGACCTAACAGGATGCAAAGCCATTATTGATACGCTGGATTTTGTTGCTCCAAGAATTTGACATTGTAATCAAAGATAAAAAGGAATCGAGAATGTCGTAGATGATCATTTATCGAGACTAGTAACATCATCATATTGTGAAATGACACCAATTGATGATAATTTTCCTGATGAACATCTGTTTTCAGTCACTACTACTCCTTGGTTTGCTAACATAGTAAATTTGCTTGTGACAGGAAAAATGCTACTGCAATGGAGTTCCCAAGATAAAAGAAATTTTTTGAAGGAGGTAAAAATTTTTTTATTGGGATGATACGTATCTATTCAAGTATTGTCCAGATAAAAACTTTCGACGTTGCATACCCGACAATGAGTTAAGTAGTGTCATTAAATTTTGTCATTCAGAAGCATGCGAAGAACATTTTTCTTCAAAGAAAACGACTGCAGTATGGATTTTATTGGCCCACTTTATTTAAAGACACCCACAAAATCTGCAAGTCTATGAAAATTGTCAAAAATTGGGTGCGATTTCAAAAAGAAACATGAAGCCTTTGAATCCTATCATTGAAATTGAAATCTTTGACTGTTGGGGAATTGATTTTATGAGACCTTTTCCACCAACGTTTGGATACTTGTATATTTTAGTTGCAGTTTATTATGTTTCCAAATGGATAGAGGAAATTCCATGTCAACAAATGATCATAAAATCATCATCAAATTTTTGAAAGAAAAAATGTTTAGTAGATTTGGAATTCCTCCAGCGATAATAAGTGATTGGGGAACTCACTTTGTTAATAAACATTTTGCTTCATTAATGAAAAAATATGCTATTACTCACAAAGTAACTACTCCTTATCATTCTCAAACAAATGGACAAGTTGAATTTGCTAATAGGTAGATAAAGCAAATTTTTGAAAAAAACTGTTAATCCAAATAGAAAGATTGGTCTCTGTGACTTAATGATGCACTTTGGGCATATCGAACAGCTTTTAAAACATCATTGAATACGTCTCCGTATAGGTTGGTTATGGAAAACATTGTCATTTGCCTGTGGAATTTGAACATAAAGCTTATTGGGTGATCAAAACTTTTAATTCAAGCATGGATGATGCAACCAAATTGAAAAATTGCAACTTAGTGAACTTGATGAACTTAGAAATGACGCATATGAGAATTCAAGTATTTATAATGCAAAAATCAAATGATTTCATGATAGAATAATGCTTAGAAAATCATTTGAGATTGGTAAAAAAGTTTTGCTTTATAATTCTCGACTTCACATGTTCCAAGGAAAATTACGATCATGATGGACATGCCCATATGTTGTAAAAAATGTGTATTCGTATGGAGCTGTGACATTGAAAATCCTAAAAATGGTGATGTTGTTAAATTAAATGGACAAAAACTTAAACCATTTTTAGAAAATGAAATCTTTCAAGAAGAGTTTATTTCCCTTTCCGATCCTTTAGTTTTTGTGTTGTATTTAATTTTTCTTGTTTTTATTTGTGGTTTCCTTATTATTTTTATTTTTTCGGTTAAATGGCGGATAACGGTACTCCGTGACTCTCAAAGTCGGTAAAATCAGTTTCCCACAATTGCTGATACAAATTTTTTTAAAAAATTAATTTCTTTTCTTTTCAAAATGGATGAAATTCTCTCAAAAATTTGTAAATATTTTCCCTCTGTTTCTGAAAATGTTCTAAGAAAAATTTATATAGGTAGGCGTGAAAGATTGAGATTGCTAATGCGAAAAAGAATTCCAGAAGATATTCGTCTAGTAATAGAAGCTAAGGTCCGATTAGGAGGAGAAGTTCTACAACCATTGCTCATTCGGTATTTGTCTGGATTAGGAAAAAGCATTTACGTGAAAAAACGAAGGGCCAAAAGGTTAGAGATTTGTTACAAGTGTGCAAGATAGACTTGTGACAAACAATGCAGATCTTTGGGATGTGTTTCCAATAACAGAGAATAAAATTGGTTTCATTCAAAATGAGCTGAGTCTGTAGTCTTTAGGTAACATCTTATTGACTCTTGAAACACATTCTAGTGGACAAGTGCGTATTGAACTTCTCCGGTTATGGAAACAATTTCAAGAGGAGTGTCATCGTAGTACTCTTGGGAATCCGACTAAAAAAGACCTTGTTTGCCAATTTATACGAAAATCGGATGGGAAGCATATCCTCGACTCACAGAAGACGTTGAAACCGTTTCTGGACGTAAAACCAGAGGAAAATTGTGAGCCACAATCACATTACTGTCTATATGCATGTGTGGCACTATTGTTTTTTACTGTTTATGCTTCTTACAGCTGTGACCCAAAGTTTTGTCATGATAACATATTACCCCTATAAAATCTCTCATCTTGCTTTTTTTTTTCCCAGACAAAAAAGAAAGTAAAAACACGGCTGGATCCTCTAAACAAAAATTGAAAAATATTTGTGCATTTTGTGGGTCGAGTCCTGGAAAAAATGAAGTGTTTGTAGAAGCAGTGAATAATCTTGGAAAGATATTGGCTGAGAGAAAAATTCACTTGGTATATAGGGGAGGTAATATTGGATTAATTAAATCTCTTTCAAATATGATGGTCTTGCGTTCGTTTCATTTTGTTATCTTCAATAAAATTACAGGTGATATCTCGTTCATCATGTCCTCTTTATTAATAGTTATTTTGACATTAGTGAAAATGTCATATTCTGATGGGAGAGAACAAACTTCTAAAAAAAACTTTTATATTAAAAAAAATTATTTTAAAATATAACCATGTTTATTGTTTGTGTGGGGACCCGGACGCTAATTCATTCCTTAATCGTCTTTAGGAATCTTTCAAACAATTATAATAAACAGGGTCTAATTTTTTTTTTAAAATACAAAGCAGAAACGTAATGTAATTAAATTCAAATTACATATTAAACATAACATACAATTATTGTATGATCTACAATAATTCCACTAGGTTCAACTACATATCAGTACTGAATCCTAAGTTACTTATGAAGCCCGGATCTCCACGCTATCTAGTTCAGCCTCGTTCTCTTCTTGACCCTGATCCTATCCCACCTGTTGCCATGCACACATACAAACAAGACAACAGCCGGATAATTCCGGTGAGAACTACACTCTCAGTATAAATCATGTATACATGCAATCATATAAACAATATAAAAGCATATAGCAAACAATTCTAATATGTATCAAAATCAGAACATGAATCAATACCATACTAAATCATGTTCTAAACATGTACCCTAATCACGAACATAATCAATATCAAGAATAACTCCTATTCTAAACCTGTACCAATATCAGGAACATAAAGGGACATGAACCATATTCAGGAACATAAATCAACATCAATAAATATAACTCAATATAACTGTCACTCAGACTCGTGACTCTACGTTTTAGACTAGACTCAATCCTAGCCGAGGGATCCCGATTTCCAGATATGGTGTTCCTATATCGAATTCCGTAATAGAAAAAATTCCGATTCTATTTACTCGATATAACCAAATATGGTGTTCCTATATCGAATTCCGTAATAGAAGGAATTCAAATTCTATTTACTCGATATAACCAAACATCCGGTGTCGTGACCTAACCGTCATGGACTATGGCCACAAAGCCAATATCCTATCTTGTGACATCATGCAATGTGCCCGTGGCGATCCCACCACTATCAGGCACCTCTGTCCTAAGATTCCTATACTATCTGGTGACATCGTGCAATGTGCCCGTGGCGATCCCACCACTATCAGGCACTTCTGTCACAAGATTACTCGACTAATACCTGCTTTCTATAATTCAAGAGAACAATTACATCAGTCAATCAACGCAAATATCAATGCCATAAAATAAAGTATGTGATTTAGGGAAACTCGAGTCGAACCTCACTCGATTTGTGCAATCCCAACTCAACATTAATTTATACCTTTATCTTCTCGCTCAGAAGAAGAAGAATAAGTCCCGAATCTATCTCGGTCCATTCCCAATCTGGTAATAACAATACCGAACGGATATAATATCAATAAACAACTTAATTCAAAACCTGTTCTGATCAATACTCAAATCAAAACACATAATCTGATCAATGTCAATTGAGATACAATCTAATCCATATCGACGATATCACGATATAATCGAAATCACTACTGAATCTGATCAATATCAGTTAACTGATGCTTCGACGGTATAACAATACAGTCTCGATAATCCCGTCAGTCCCAACATCACAGATATAATACCAGAACTCATAATCAGTATCAGTTCAACTCATAATCTCAATAACAATACAAATCTGATATGAAATCTCAGTCAAATTGATTCCAAAAATCATAACAATTACATAACCAGTCCGTTCTTTAATCTGACTTCGATTCTATGATGTCTAACATGACAAGAACATCATATATGATTTCTATCCCATTCTGACAATATCATAATTTCAAATCGTGTCTGAACGTAACAAAACTTACGTCCAGTTGTAGCTGTCGTCCCTAGGAACACGATATTGTCCTCAGATTTAAAATCAGACGGACGGATTTTTCGCAAAAGGCGTTTGTATGTATATATATATATATATATATATATATACATAAGCTTTTCTCGATTTCCTCCGAATGAATCTATCAACGTTTGTATGTATATATATATATATACATCTCACGCCTGCATACAAACGTGGCTTCTTTACGTTTTGCATGACTCGCGCATATGCGCGCCCAAGTCTCGTGCATATGCGCGAGACCTACAGTCGCGGCGTATCTCCCTTCGCGCATATGCGCGCCCCGGCGCATATGCGCCAAAGTCTCTGCCAGTTGCACGCACGTGCGCCCGTTCGTATCGCGCATGTGCGCCAACTCCTCTGGACTTCCTCCTTGGCTTCTCTCATGGCTCGCGCATATGCGCGCACACTTTCCGCGCATATGCGCGAGACCTTCGGGTCACGCACAATCAATACTCCTTATTTCAAAATCTAATATCGACGTGTCCCGTTTATATCCCATTCATTAATCAATAAATCATTTCAGATTAATTTTCAGATTACAATAAATATACCCAATTCATTTCAGATTACGGTACTCAAATTCTCGGGCCTTACAGTTTGTATCTTAGTAATTTTTGAAAAAATATCACACATTACATGTTTGAAATGTTTAAATTAGAAAATGTAGTAATTTATATAAGGATGTTTAAATTTTTATTTGGAAAAAAATGAATTTTAGTATTCTAATCACTGTAAAAATATGATTTATGAAATCTTTTTGAGTGATTAACCATTGTGATAAGATCAGTTATTAAAGTATGTGACCCAAGATATACCTGATAAGAATGCCTAAAATTTTAAATGAATAAGGAGCCGCCGAATACACCAGCTACACCTAACATGTGAAATGGGTGCATAAGGATGTTGTGCTCAGCCTGGAATACAATCATGAAGTTGAAAGTACCAGAAATTCCTAGAGGCATACCATCAGAAAAACTTACTTGACCAATTGGGCAAATCAAGAAAACAGCGGTAGCGGCTGCAACAGGAGCTGAATATGCAATAGAAATCCAAGGTCGCATACCCAGAGAGAAAATAAGTTCCCACTCACGACCCATGTAACAAGCTACACCAAGTAAGAAGTGTAGAACGATTCACACATACTTTATGAGTGAGTGGTGAGGATTGAGAAAACAGCTTTCGAGTTTTAATTGATCATTAGAAAGGCTGTCTATTGTTTAGATCTTGAGTTCTTATTTTGAAAAAAAATATATAGATATTTCTTGAAAAATAATAGAAAACAAATGTTGAAGATTTATGTAATTTTAAAGTTATATGCTACGACCCAATTATCTCTCATAGAAAAACAGAAAAAAAGGAGAAAAAATAGAAAGAGAGAAATATATTGTAGAAATTAAATAAATATGTTGTGATGGAGCATATACTTAGACTGATTTTATGATGTTATGATTAAAAAAAAAAAGACCAGAAATATATACTAATAATAATAACAACTAGATTTTAAATCAATGTATTTCCTATCTTTTAATTAATCTGGCTCATTTGTCTGTTTGCATTCTGTAAACCATTTTCCTGAGCATTTATCTGTATTCCAACTCTAGGAGAGAAATAGTTCCCATGAATTGAAAATTTTATTAACCTGTGAGGATATGAAGTTGAGACTCTTGTTAGGAATTTCTGAAGGCCAAGTACATTTAAGTAACTTAAAATAAGCTTTGAATTGATCAGCTCGGATTATTTCATAAATTATGAATACAATGATCTCGATATAACTTTGACAGTTTTCAACTTTAATATAAACACTTGGATTGTTCCGATTACATTTCTATTTAAATTAATCAATATGTTTTGTGTTGTTATTAACGCTTAAAATTGCTACGGACTAGCAATAAACTGGTTGGGGGTGTGATAAACATAAAAAATTGTACATTAATTAAATGTTTTATAATATAAATTTATAGTTTTTGTTTTATTAAATGTTTAAATATTATATGTTTTATAATAAATTGTATGAAACATAAGTTGTTGTGTAATTATAAGTTTTTACTATTTTTACAGGTTCCATAAAACAAGAATAACCTTGCCGTTGCAAATGAGATTAAGATGATTCTTGGACATGTATATAGTTGATGTTAATATCTACAATATTGGTGGCAAGCATGAGATAAAAATCTTCTCACAATTGAGATTAAATTAAGCAACAAATAAAATTACCAAATGAGTGACAGTTTTACCATGTTTTAGAATTTTGACCATATCTCTTAAATACTTGGTCAAATGGTAAAAAAAAACCACAATTAAAATAATTCAATTATCTACATGTTTTGTTTTATGTGAAAAAAAATTCGGATGGAAAGATTTTCAAAAGTGAATGTGTATGATGACATAATTTTTTGGAACATCAATGAAGAATTATGTGTAAAAAAATAATATTTTATTTGTGGTTGTCTCCCCAAATTTGGATATAAATAGAAGTGCATTGTAATGTATTGAGATATCCCTCACTCTATGAACAAACCTTTGAGTTCATAATATTTCTCTCATTGTTTTCCTTTATTTCTTCATTTAAATATAATGAGCATTTTAATTTCATATTCAAAGTTTTATACATTGAATATTGAGTAGCTAACTTCCCAAAGTTGAGATGAAAAGATGAAGCTTTTGGTATGATAATAAGGTTATTAAAAAATAATATTCTATGTTTTATATTATTTAATCATTATTTATTTTTTATGTTATATTTATTTCTTTAAGCATTATTATACCCTACTTATAAGTAGGAATTTTGATTTATTGTTGCTATATGTTACACTAAAATCTTGAAACCATTTAAATGTTAGTTTGGTATTACCAATCATTTAAAGTGGATGCCTTGATTTATTATATATGAATTTTTCATAATATTAATTTCTTGGTACAATTTAAATTTTAGTTTGGTATTAACAACCATTTAACATGGGAACATTGATTTAGTGTTTAAATATATATATATATATATATATATATATATATATTTAGATATATATAGCACAATAAATACTTGACAACATTTATAAGTTTTGATATATATTATATACTTATAAGATAATAATACATAATATAATATAAATATGATTATTTAATATATTGGACCATTTTATTAAGTAAATTTCAATGATGTTCATTAATGTTAACTTTATTAAAATACCAAGAGTGGATCATCTAATCTCAACTACTTAAATTAAAATTTGAAAAATTAAAAATTGCCCATTTAAGATTCAAACGATTAAAAGAAAAAGAACAAAACAAAAGTACATTATAGTGGACTTGTAATTACCTTAGCTTCCCTATGGATACGATATTCGGACTCACAGAATTATACAACTTGTGGATAACCTGCTCTTGGGAGTGTAACAATCAAAGTTGTATCACTTTACCGTTTTCCAATCCTGATCGAAACCCGGTCATGATTTACCGAGGTGGAGAGGTCTCCGGACACGTTCTCCAACTTCCAAACTCGATCTTAATTGGTCACAAGACAATTCGCATTGCTCAAACTTTGCATAACATAAACGGATTTTTACATACAATACACATTCAAATATTTACTATGACAAGATCGATGCAGAAAATAAAAGAATATACATGCCTTTGCGTTAGAACGCATGAAGTTAACGAATACTGTCGCGGTGGATTACGGGAGATGACCGGGAGACGTTTGCTACACGATTCTTGCTCGAAAAAGGGTGTAAATCTCCAGAAATTTGCAAGGGAAAGGGGGTGGCTGCTGCTGCTGAAAGGAAAAGCTCAAGAACCCTAGCTATTCCTCTCTAACTCAACGCGTGCGTGTGTGTGTTGTGTTGTGTTGTGTGTGTGTGCATGTGTGGGGATTAGATCCCGTATCCAATAGTAGCTTGAAAAATAAACCTCAAGAAAATGTTTTAACGTGTATCAAATAAATATGTAATAATTAAAAAAATAATGCAATCATAAATCATGCATCGTTAAAAATCATTCTAAAATTGAATAAATAATTTAAAAATTTAATAAATTCATGAGTTTACGTGTACTGATTTTGGGCTCTACAAGTATTTTCTAGCAGACGTCAGGGTCCGCCTGACGATGGAGTTTATGAGTCTTCGACAGGGGGACTTGTCTGTGGCCGACTTTATCAGGAAGTTTGTTAGGGGTTGTCATTTTGTTCCCCTTATTGGAGAGATGTCGCCCAGAAGCTGAGGCATTTCATGGATGGCTTGAGACCCACATTACGCCGGGATGTTATGCTGATGAGGCCGGCAAGCTATGTTGAGGCCACCGCTTGTGCCTTTCAGGCGGAACAGGCCATGAGGGACATTGATTTTCCCCTGTAGAGGAAGAGATCTCAGGCCCAGCCCAGCTCCCAGCCACAGAAGAGACAATTCACGGGGCCACCGAGACATTCGGGGCAGCAGAAGCCCCAAGGACAGGTTAAGAGGCCTGGTCAGCAGAGGCCACCACAGGTACCAGGGGCTCTGAAGCCGGCAGAGAGGCAGCCATGCAAGCAGTGCATCCGGTTCCACCTCGGAAAATGTTTATGGGGAGCCTACAAATGCTTCATATGCGAGTAAAAGGGTCATAAAGCGGTGGATTGCCCTAGGAACAAAGGCCCCATGACCGACAGAGCATATGTGATGCACGCAGAGGAGGCAAAGGCGTACACTGATCACCGATAAACCTTATGTTTAAGATTTTAATTTATCGCTTTGATTGCATGGGTTATATGACTGTTGTGAGGATTAACTTATTGGATCGAGAACATAGAAGGGATTAGGATGCATGCTCTACCTAGTTGGAATTAAGGATTGAATTGCAGGAAATAAGAATTCTAAGGACCTAAGTATAATAACCTATAATATTAGGACCTAATTGCAATACTCGAAATTTTAAGGGGCTATTTTTGAATTTTCTTAATTTTTGGGATTTAATTCTTAATTTTAGAGAATTTTACGTTTTTATGGTGCTAATTCGAGAATTTTAGGGGGTCAAGTTTGCAAATTTCGAAAACTTTAATGGCCAAATTTATAATACTGAAATTTTTGAGGATTAAATTCGAAAACTTTTGAAGATTACATGGGTTACATTAGTAATTTTTAGAGGATTTTGGGATAATTTCTGGAAAAAAAATTTCTTAAGTTTCAATGCGAACATATTTGATCGTATGTTTTGTCGTAGGAAGGATATATATTTCAGGTTAGCCATGCTTGCATTGCTAGATTCTGTAGTTACACATTCGTTTATATGCGAGAAGTTTGTCCAGCGACTAGGAATCATACCGGTGGCGATGGATTCAGGATTCTATGTATCGCTTCCATCCGGGGATCAGATGTTCAATTCTCAAATAGTGAGGGAATTGGAGCTTCGGTTACAGAGGAATGCGGTACAGGAAGACTTGATTGTGTTACAGTTGCCGGAGTTTGACATCATTTTGGGCATGGACTGGCTTTCTTCTAATGGATCTGTCAAAGATTTTCGATGGAGGTTAGTATCCATCCAACCGCCCAACGGTAAGCCGTTTGTGTTTGAGGCAGCCAGACATCAGCAAATGCTGCACATCATTTCTTGCATCTATGCTAGGAAATTCATGAGGAGAGGCTGCCAGAAGTTTGTGGCCAGTATTGTGATTGTGTCAGAGCCAGTCAGAGAGGTCTAAGTAGTCAGAGATTTCTCCAGTGTTTTCCCTGACGATGTTTCAGGCATTCCACCAGACAGAGAGGTGGATTTTTCTATCGAGCTTATGCCAGGTACCATGCCTATTTATAAGGCGCCCTATCGTCTATCACCTGTAGAGATGAAATAACTGAAGGATCAGATTCAGGACTTGCTAGATAAGGGTCTTATTCGCCCTAGCTTTTCTCCATGGGGCGCACCAGTATTTTGTGAAGAAGAAAGATGGCAGCATGCGGCTTTGTATTGACCACAGGGATCTGAAACGTGTCATGGTCAAGAACAAGTATCCACTGCCCAGGATCGAGGATTTATTTGATCAGCTTCAAGGAGCATCAGTATTATCGAAGATAGATCTCCGATCTGGATACCATCAGCTGAAAGTGAGAGAGTCTGACGTACATAATACGGCATTCAGGACGCGTTATGGGTACTATGAGTTTATGGTGATGTCCTTCGGTCTGACTACCGTACCAGGGATCTTCATGGATCTCATGGATCGTTTGTTTCATTCATATTTGGATCAGTTTTTCATAGTTTTTATAGATGACATACTGGTTTAGCGAGGAACACAGTCAGCATCTGAGGACCGTACTACAGACTCTACAGGACAGACATGCCAAGTTCAGTAAGTGCGAGTTCTGGCTTAACAGAGTGGAATTCTTGGGCCACATTGTATCTCGGGATGGCATAGAGGTCGACCCTAGTAAAGTGGAGGTGGTCAGAGATTGGCTAGTGTCCAAGAGCGTGACAGAGATCCATAGCTTCTTGGCATTTGCTGGTTATTACAGGAAGTTTACTTGGGACTTCTCTTCTATTGCGGTACCTATGACCGCCTTGACGAAGAAGAATGACAAGTTTATCTGGGGATCTAACTGCCAGGAGAGATTTTGAAAGGTTGAAGCAGGCGTTGACCACTGCACCAGTTCTAGCTATGCCATCACGGCAAGGAGAGTTCATGGTTTATACAGATGCTTAAAAGCTCGGTTTGGGTGCAGTTCTGATGCATCACGATAGAGTTATAGCCTATGCGTCCCAACAGTTGAAGGTCCATGAGAAGACTTATCCGAATCTTGACCTCGAGCTAGCAGCAGTGATATTTTCCACGAAGATCTGGAGACATTATCTGAATGGGGAGAAATGCAGGATTTTCACTGACCACAAGAGCCTGAAGTACTTTTTCACATAGAAAGAGCTGAACATAAGACATAGGAGATGACTAGAGCTAGTGAAGGATTACGATTGTTACATTAGCTACCATCCGGTTAAATCTAATGTAGTTGCAGATGCCTTGATCAGGAAGACTGCGGTGATTCCTCAGTTGTCAGTACAGAGACCATTGTAGGAAGAGATTCAGCGTTTTGAGCTTGCAGTTTATTCCAGGGGCTATGCCCCTAATCTTTCTACCTTGATAGTGCAGCCGACACTGAGAGACAAAATTCGGGCATGGCAGACTTCTGTCGAGCAGTTGCTGAAGTGGAGACAGAGGGATGAGGTTAAGGGCCAGAGTCTGTATTCAGTTGGGGATGGCATAGTCAAATATAGGGACCGACTATGGGTCCCTAGCTGTGATTCCTTAAGAGCAGATATCTTGAGCGAGGCCCACAACACCCTATACTCCATCCATCCAAGGAGTACAAAGATGTATAAGGATCTTCAATCTCTTTATTGGTGGCCGGGCATGAAGAGGGATATTCTGTGTTTCATCTCCAAGTGTTTGACATGTCAGCAGGTCAAGGTCGAGTATCATAGACCTATAGGGAAGCTGAGACCACTCCCTATTCCCGATTGGAAATGAGAGAATATTACCATTGATTTCGTGACAGGGCTTCCGAGGACGACTGGAGGATATAATGCTATTTTTGTGATAGTCGATCATCTCACTAAATCGGCACATTTTCTACCGATCAAGAAGACTTTCACCATGACTCAGTACACAGATCTGTACATCAGAGAGATAGTTAGATTGCATGGGATTCCAGTGTCCAACATGTCCGACAGGGATCCGAGATTCACGTTTATATTCTGGAATAGTTTGCATCAGGCATTGGGTACTAAGTTGCCATTCAGTACCGCCTTCCATCCTCAGACTGACAAATAGTCAGAGAAGGTTATTCAGATTTTGGAGGACCTACTTAGAGCTTTCTTGATCGACTTCCAGGGCAGCTGGGAGCTGAAGTTACCTCTTGTGGAGTTCACGTACAACAACAGTAATCAACCATCTATCGGTTTTGCTCCATATGAGGCATTGTACGGGAAGAAGTGTATGTCTCCAGTGTATAGGGACGAGGTAGGAAATATGGAAAAGATAGGGCCGGATATTGTCAATCAAAATGTAGATTATTGGTCAAGATCCGAGATAGGATGAAGATGGCAGAGCCGGCAGAAGAGTTACACAGATCAGCGGCATCGAGATCTTGAGTTTGCCATAGGCGACCATGTGTTCGTGAAGCTCGCACCGATGAAGGGTCTGATGAGATTTGGAAATAAGGACAAGCTCAGTCCTAGATACATAGGACCGTTTGAGATCCTGGAGAGAGTTAGGACACTCTCTTATAGAGTAGCATTACCGCCGAATCTGGCGGGAGTTCATAATGTGTTCCATGTATCCATGCTGTGGAAGTACATGTCGAATCCTTCGCATGTGCTGAACTATGATCCACTTCAGCTGACACAGAACTTGGCATTTGAGGAGAGACCCGCTTAGACTTTGGACAGGCAGGAGAGGAGGCTCTGGAACAAGGTGATCCACATGGTCAAAGTCAGACTACTTGGGAGACGAAGGCTGAGATGAGGAGTCACTACCCGGAGTTATTCGATATGTTTTAAATTTCGAGGACGAAATTCTGTTTGTTGGAGGGGGGGGGGGGGGGAATTGTAAGGTCTAGGAAATTTGAACTATGTAACCTGAATGCATGCAGTCTAGGGTTTATTTAAAATATGTGGTTAATGATTTTTATGCATTTTATTTCACGATTTATGCATGAATAGGGGTTGTTTCATGATTATTTGTATTATTAAGTTTATTAAAATACAAAGAGTGGATTCTTTAATCTCAACTACTTAAATTAAAATTTGAACAATTAAAAATTACTAATTAAAGATTCAAACAATTAAAAGAAAAACAAAAACAAAAACAAAAAGACATTGTAGTGAACTTGTAATTAACTTAGCTTCCCTGTGGATAAGATATCGGACTCACCGAATTGTACTACTTGTGCACAACCTGCTCTTGGGAGTTCAACAATCAAAGTCGCAACAAGTTTTTGGCGTCGTTGCCGGGGAAGTATAATTTAATTTTGTTTATAGTTTGTTTTTCTTTCTTTGAATTTTTATTGCTTTTTTGTGTTTTCTTTTGCATTTGCATGAGCATTTGGTCACGTACACTTAGTGGTTGACTCATTCGAAATGACCCTTTATTTTTACAAAATATGGCGGAAGAACCCATTCTGGAAAATGAAGATGAAATTCAATCTCAACATGATCATGATAGACGAAGAACACTTAGAGATCACATGAATCCTACACGTCTTAGTGAACCTTCATGTCTAGTTTTTCCCTCTGATGCATCTCATTTTAATTTTAAGCCTAGTATTATCCAAATTTTACCTAACTTTCATGGCTTAGATTCTGAAAATCCATACATGCATTTACGAGAATTTGAAGAAGTGTGCAACACATATAATGATCTAAATTGTAGCATGAATACCATTCGACTTAAGCTTTTTCTTTTTTCTTTAAAAGATAAAGCTAAAACTTGGCTACAAAATTTTATATCGGGATCCATTCGAACTTGGGATGAGTTGCAACAACAATTTTTGAAAAAGTTTTTCAATCTCATAGAACAAATTCTTTCAAAAGGCAAATCATCACTTTCAGTCAAAAACAAGAAGAAACTTTTTATCAGTGTTGGGATAGATATAAAGAATTGCTTAATTTTTGTCCACATCATGGTTTTGATATTTGGAGAGTCGTTTCTCAATTTTATGAAGGCTTAACACCTAAAGATAGGCAAATGGTTGAATTTATGTGTAATGGAAAATTTGAAGATAAAGATCCAAACGAAACAATTGAGTATCTCGATTCATTAGCTGAAAATGCTCAAAATTGGGACACTATAGGTACAATCGAACCATCAAACAAAATTCAATCTCCCACATCTGGTGGAGGTATGTACACCCTCAAAGATGAAAATAATCTCCAAACTAGATTTATCTCTTTGGCACGAAACGTTGAGGCACTTGAATTGAAAAAGAATTGTCAATTAAAATCTGTTCAAGAAATTGCGTGTCACATCTGTGATACAAGTGATCATTCTACAAAAGATTGTCCTACTTTGCCCTCTTTCAAAGAATGTCTCCATGAACAAGCCAATGTTTTGAACAACTTCAAAAGGCTAAATTTTGAACCATTTTCTCAAAATTACAATCTAGGTTGGCGAAATCATCCAAATTTTAGTTGGAGGAATGATAATGCTGCACAATTTTCACAATCACATTTTCAAAATCAACAAAATTTTCAAAATTATGCACCTTATGTTCCTCCACCTAAAAGGAATTTTGAAGATATATTGAATTCTTTCATTGCAAAGCAAGAGTCTATCAATACTCAGACTACTCAAACCATGACAGATTTGAAAGATACTCTTGCTAAATTTTAATCTGCACTTAATGTTCATGAAAAAGGTAAATTTCCTTCACAACCACAGCCTAATCCCAAGGATCATCATTCACAAACTGGAACTTCTGGAGCTCATCCGATGGATCAGGTAAAATCTGTTATTACCCTTCGAAGTGGTAAGGTTGTGGAAAAATCCATTCTTGAACCTTGTGAAGATGATGATAAATCAACTCCAAAGTAAGGAAAACCCATAACTTGCGAAGAGGAGGTTCAACAGACAGTGTCATCACCATTCCCTCATGCATTGAAAAATACAAAAAAAATCAAATTTGAATTATGATATATATGATATTTTTAAACAAGTAAAAGTTATTATTCCTTTATTAGATGCAATAAATTAGGTACCATCATATGCCAAATTTTTGAAAGACTTATGCACTGTAAAAAGAAAATCGAATGTGAAAAAGAAAGCATTTTTAGCCGAACAAGTAAGTGCAATCATTCAAAATAATAGTACTTTGAAATGCAAAGACCCTGGTTGTCCTACTATTTCATGTATTATTGGAGAACGAAAGATTAAAAAAGCTTTGCTTGATCTTGTAGCTAGCGTGAATTTACTTTCATATTCAATTTATCATGAACTCAATCTAGGTGAGTTAAAACCTACTTCGGTAACACTTTTACTTGCCGATAGATATGTTAAAGTGCCAAGAGGTATGGTAGAAGACGTGTTGGTCCAAGTTGATAACTTTGTATATCCTGTCGATTTCATAGTTTTAGATACACAACCTATCGAAGCTTGTAATGCAATTCCTTTAATTTTGGGACGTCCCTTTTTAGCAACTTCTAATGCTCTTATAAATTGCAGGAATGGAATAATGAAGTTGTCATTTGGTAACATGACCTTGGAGCTTAAAGTTTTTAATCTTTGCAATCAACCACATGACAAAAGAGATGAAAGTGAAGATGAAAATATTATTGAAACTCTTGTGGAAGAAAACATTCAAGAAGGGAGTACTCCTGACCAATTAGATATTTGTTCAATTGATACTGTTAAAGAAAATATTGAAATTGATCTTGATGATTTTATCAGGTATCACTCATTATCAGGATCAGAGAAAGAATTTGAGGCAAAATACGAGAACAAAGATGAACCACCAATATTGGAGTTAAAACCCTTGCCAGAAAAATTAAAGTATGCATTCATTAGAGAAGATGAAACATATCCGATGGTAATTTCTTCCAAACTAGCAAGTGATCAAGAAGATAAATTAGTTGATATACTTAAAAGACATAAAAATGCAATTGGTTGGACACTAAAAGATCATAAGGGCATTAATCTACTAATTTGCACACAAAAAATTCATTTAGAAGAAAATGCTAAAACATCTCAACAATCACAAAGGAGATTAAATGCACACATGAAAGATGTTGTGAAAACTGAAGTTCTCAAACTACTTGATGTTGGAACTATCTACCCTGTTTCTGATAGTAAGTGGGTAAGCCCAACACAAGTAGTTCCAAAAAAATCTGTTATCACAGTAATAAAAAATGAAAAAAGGTGAATTGTTAACAAATCGAGTCCCATCTAGTTGGCGGATGTGTATTGATTATAGAAAATTAAATGATGCCACTAGAAAAAGATCATTTTCCATAACTTTTTTTGGATCAAATTTTAGAAAGAGTAGCAGGTCATCCCTACTACTGTTTTCTTGACGGATATTCAGGCTATTATCAAATTCCCATTGCACTCGAAGATCAAGAAAAAACTACATTCACATGTCCTTTTTGAATATTTGCATTCATAAGGATGCCATTTTATTTATGCAATGCCCCAACAACATTTCAAAGATGTATGTTAAGAATTTTTTGCGACATGGTTGAAAATTGTTTGGAAATTTTCATGGATGATTTAACTGTTTTTGGGAATACATTTGATAATTGTCTTGAAAATTTGGAAAAAGTTTTGAAAAGATGCGAGAAAAAAAGTCTTATTTTAAATTGGGAAAAATGTCATTACATGATTACTTTCTGGAATTGTTTTGGGACATGTCGTGTCATCTCATGAAATTGAAGTTGATAAAGCAAAAGTTGATGTCCGTATCTATTCAAGTATTGTTCGGATCCGTATCTGTTCAAGTATTGTTAGGATCGAATTTTTGAATGAGGTAAAAAATTTTATTGATTCGATCCGTATCTGTTCAAGTATTGTTCGGATCGAATTTTTCGACGTTGCATGCCCAACAATGAGGTAAGTAGTGTCATTAATTTTGTCATTCAGAAGCATGCGGAGGACATTTTTCTTCAAAGAAAACAGCTGCAAAAATCTTGCAGCGTGGATTTTATTGGCCCACTTTGTTTAAAGACACCCACGAAATCTGCGAAATCTGTGAAAATTGTCAAAAATTGAGTGCGATTTTAAAAAGAAACATGATGCCTTTGAATCCTATCATTGAAATTGAAATCTTGGACTGTTGGGGAATTGATTTTATGGGATCCTTTCCACCGTCGTTCGGATACTTGTATATTTTAGTTGCAGTTGATTATGTTTCCAAATGGATAGAGGCAATTCCATGTCGAACAAATTATCATAAAATCGTCATCCAATTTTTAAACGAAAATATTTTTAGTAGATTTGGAATTCCTCGAGCCATGATAAGTGATGGGGAAACTCACTTTGTTAATGAACCATTTGCTTCATTAATAAAAAAATATGGTATTACTCACAAAGTTACTACTCCTTATCATCATCAAACAAATTGACAAGTTGAATTAGTTAATAGGGAGATAAAACAAATTTTGGAAAAAACTGTTAACTCAAATAGAAAAGATTGGTCTCTGCGACTTAATGATGCACTTTGGGCATATCGAACAACTTTTAAAACATCATTTAATATGTCTCCCTATAGGTTGGTTTACGAAAAACATTGTCATTTGCCTGTAGAATTGGAAAATAATGCTTATTGGACGATCAAAACTTTTAATTCAAGCATGGATGATGCCAACAAATTGGGCAAATTGTAACTTAATGAACTTGATGAACTTAGAAATGACGCGTATGAGAATTCAAGGATTTATAAAGCAAAAATCAAATCATTTTATGATAAAACAATTCTTAGAAAATCTTTTGAGATTGGTAAAAGAGTTTTTATTTATAATTCGTGACTTCACATATTTTTAGGAAATTTACGATCAAGATGGACATGCCCATATGTTGTAAAGTATGTGTATCCTTATGGAGCTGTGGATATTGAAAATCCTAAAAATGGTGATGTTTTTAAGTAAATGGACAAAAGTTTAAACCATTTTTAGAAAATGAAATATTTGAAGAAGAGTTTATTTCCCTTTCCGATCATTGATTTTTTTTTATTGCATTTAATTTTGTTTGTTTTTATTTCAGGTTTCCTTAATATTTTTATTTTCCCAATTAATTAATGGCGGATAACGGTATTCCGTGAATCTCATAGTCGGTTTAATCAGTTTCCCAAAATTGCTGATATGTATCATAAAAATAAAAAAAATCATTTCTTTTCTTTTCAAAATGGATGAAATTCTCTCAAAAATTTGTAAATATTTTCCCTATGTTTCTGAAAATGTTCTAAGAAAAATTTATATAGGTAGGCATGAAAGATTGAGATTGCTAATGCAAAAAGGAATTCCAAAAGATATTCGTCTTGTAATAGAAGCTAAGGTCCGATTAGGAGGAGAAGTTCCACAACCATTGCTCATTCGGTATTTGCCTGGATTAGGAAAAAGTACTTACGTGAAAAAACGAAAGGCCAAAAGATTAGGGGTTTGTCATAAGTGTGCAAGATAGACTTGTGATAAACGATGCAGATCTTTGGGATGTGTTTCCAATAACAGAGAAGATAAAATTGGTTTCATTAAGAATGGACTGAGTAAGGAGTCTTTAGATAACATCTTATTGACTCTTGAGACGCATTTTAGTGGACACGTGCATATTGAACTTCTCCGTTTATGGAAATAATTCCAAGATGAGCGTCATAGTCTTGGGAATCCGACTAAAAAAGACCCTGTTTGCCAATTTATAAGAAAATTGGATGTGAAGCATATCCTCGACTCATTGAAGGCGTTGAAGCCGTTTCTGGACGTAAAACCAGAGGAAAATTGTGAGCCACAATCATACTACTATTTATATGCATGTGTGTCATTATTGTTTTTTACTGTTTATTTTGCTTACAGCTGTGCCCCATAGTTTTCTCATGATAACATATTACCTCTATAAAATCTCTCATCTTTCAGTCTATTTTCGCAGACCAAAAAGAAAGTAAAAACATGGCTGGATCCTCTGTACAAACATTGAAAAATATTTGTGTATTTTGTGGGTCGAGTCCTAGAAAAAATGAAGTGTTTGTAGAAGCAGCGAATAATCTAGGAAAGATATTGGCTGAGAGAAAAATTCACTTGGTATATGGGAGAGGTAATATTATGTTAATGGGATCTGTTTCCACATCTGCTCATCTTAGAGGTAGTCAGGTTTTGGGTAATAATCCTATAGCCTTAGCTAAAAAAATATTTCAGGTGTAACGATTAGGGAGGAATTAAAAGTTTCTTCTATATATGAAAGAATCACCAAAATGATTGAAAATTCTGATGCTTTTATCGCACTATCAGGTGGTTTTGGTAATTAGAAGAAATTTTTCACACGGTTTCTTGGGCACAACTTAATATCCATAATAAACCTGTGGGCTTGTTGAATATCAATAATGAATATGACAGTTTGTTGACATTTCTTGATAAAGCTGTGGAACAGAATTTCATTTCAAAAAATTCACGACGGATGCTCATCTCTACTTCGACTGCAGACCAATTAATTGATAATTTGGAAGCTTTTGTTCATAAGCCTAACCCGATAATAACAAAGATCAATTGGTCGCAATCGAGCAGAAAGAAATGAAAGTTGGATCATTGATTCAAAATTCGTGGATTGGTTTGCGTTTGTTTCAGTTTGTTATTTTAAATAAAATTATAGGTGATATCTCTTTCATTATGTATTCTTTATTAGTATTTATTTTGACATTAGGGACAATGTCATGTATTAATCTATTTAAGGATGTCTAAATTTTTATTTGAAAAAAAAGTCAATTTTAATATTTGATCACTATAAAAATATGATTTATGAAATGTTTTTGATTGATTAACTATTGTGATAAAATCAAGAATTAAAGTATATGGTCTAAGATATACCTTATAATAGTGCCTAAAATTTTAAACTCACACATATTTTGTGATTGAGTGAGAAAACAGCTTTCGAGCCTTTATTTATCATTAGAGAGGTTATCCATTGTTTATATCTTGAGTTCTTATTTTGAAAAAAAAAATATGATATGTCCTAAAGAAAAAAAAAGAGAATAAAAAGAGAAAGAAAGATGTTGAAGATCTATGTAATTTTAAAGTTATATGCTACGACCCATTTCTCTCTTATAAAAAAAGAAAAAAATAGAAAGAGAGAAATATATTGTCCAAATTAAATAAAAATGTGGTCAAGAAGCATAAACATAGTCTGGTTCCGTGATGTTAAAAAAATATCAGAAAAAAATATATATAATAAGAAGAATAACTAGATTTTGAATCAATGGATTTCCTATCTTTTGATTAATTTGGCTCATTTGCTTGTTTGCATTCTGTAAACCATTTTCCTCAGCATTTATCTGTATTCCAATTCCATGGGAGAAATCGTTCCCATAATTGAAACATTTATTAACATGTGAGGATATGGAGTTGAAACTCTTACTAGGAATTTTTAAAGACCATGTACATTTAATTACCTGAAAATAATCTTTGAATTGATCAGCTCAGATTATTTCATAAATTAAAATTATGATGATCTTGATATAACTTTGACAATTTTCAAATTTAATTTAAATACTTGGATAGTTCCGATTACATTTCTATTTAAATTAATCAATATGTTTTGTATTGCTATTAACGCTTAAATTGATAGGGACTAGCAATAAGCTAGTTTGGGGGTGTGATAAACATAAAATTGTAAATTAATTAAATGTTTTATAATATAAATTTATAGTTTTGTTTTATTAAATGTTTAAATATTATATGTTTTTATAATAAATTGTAAAAAAATAATTTGTTGTGTAATTATGTTGAGGATCGAAGTTGAGTTTAGAGGGGAGGGGGGGGGGGGTTGAATAAACTCTACTCGTTTTTCGTTCTGATGAGGTACTAAAGTCCTGTTAAGGATAGTAGTTGATCTTGTGCGAATACTTTCACCTGATTACAATAAAACGTGCGGAAACAATCTGATGAAGTAGTTGAAAAACAATAAAACAGTAGGCAGCAGTTGTTTATGGAAGTTTGAAAATAAACTCTTCTACGTCTCCCCTTCTTCTGTTTCCAGAAGGTATAACTAAAAGACTTTGGATATTACAGTACAACTCTTGTACACACCCACTTCAGAAGGACTTACACCTCAGCCTACTGAAACTCTTAGTTTCTCAACTCACAAAAATGCGAAACACAAAGTTCTGAAAAGACTCTTTTCAGATTACAGACTCTTCTGACAAAGTATAAATAATGTAAAGATCGTGAAGAGTGTAAGAATCAGTAGCACAAGATGATCTTCAAAAGATCAGATATAAGCTATGAAGCGTGTGCTACTTTTCTTTGTGTTGAACTTTTAAATGCTCAAGGAATTTTGATATTCGTCTAATAAGAGAGAAGCTTTGTTCCTTGAAGAATGATAATAAGCGAAGTGTCGTGTCGAACAAGGATTTGATCCAAGTATATATAATTGACTGAGTTCAACGTTCACAATCAGAGTATGTCTTCAGATAACTGATACAATCAGCTTTATTACCGAAAGAAGTTCCTGCAGAAAAGCTATAAAACAATCAGTCTTGTTTTATACTTAATTGGGTAAAGTGCATTAAATGACTCCGTATAGTATTTAATGCTGCAATTAATACTAGTTCTAGGAACTCCTTAACGGTAACAATTAAGATAGCAACATTAGAAAACGTTCTCTACTGGTTTTGTATTGTTATCCCTTTCTACTAGTTTAGTTATAGTAGATCAGCAGCTACTGATAAGTTATTCTATTGTTATGGTCTGCTGGTCTACTGGTCTTAGTTATCATCGCCACAATAAAATTCATGTCTAACAATTTCCCCCTTTGTGGTGATGCCAAAACCTAAACAGTAGAAAGTTGTTAAATAAAACAGATAATCATTTAAACAAACGGATAATGTCAATAAAGTAATAAGATAAAAAAACTAATCGGTTCCAATATCCCTGTAAATGATTTCTTCATTCTCAGGTTCTTGATTTCTTCTGTTAGAAGGTTCAGCCTCATATTCTGTTTGCCTAGCTCCTGCTTGATCTCCTCTATCTTCCCCTTTTTTGGCATCAGCGGCAACCACATGGGCAAAGAGGTCATTCAGTCTGCCGGAAATATTTTGAATGCCATCAGTTAGCATCTCCAGATACGGGGTCTGAGAAGAGATGCGATTATCTAATGCAGTGATAGATTGATTTTGAGAGTCAATCATGACATCCAAAAGTTCCACAGAAGTAGACAGTGATCGAAAGAGATCATCATGATCAGTGACTCGAGTGAGTATATCATTTTGAGCAAGCATGATGGTGCCGTGAGTTCTCGAGATAGCTTGTCTGAAAACGACGGTTTCAGCATACATATTGTCCATGGTCTCCTTAGTGTTATAGATGTGTTTGCCCATTCGTTCTCTGAAAGATTGAGTATCACTGAATTCCGAAATGTTTTCACAAGATATACGTTTCACTAAAGCAGAGATGTTGTTGAGTTCGGTTTGTAGAGACTCAATATGATGTTCCAGGTTAAATGCATCTGATTCCGGGGAGGGAGTTCGCGCAAGAATGCGTTGTTTAATCTCAGAAAGACGAGAGTTCGTCTCAGTCAAAACAGGAAGAGAGACAGTCAACGCAGTAGAAAAAAGATTAGCATCCATCAAGGCAGTAGAAGGAGCAGGGTCTGCTGTGCTTTCTGCTGGAATTGCAGAAACAGTAGGTTCATCAGCAATCATGGGAAGAGCAATTTCTTCAGTAGGAACGGCCAAGTTAGAGGCCAAAGCTTCTTCCGTTGGTGCAATAATAGCCTAGTGAATCTGAAGGTGCTTCAGTAGAAGGTGCAGAAGGCTGTTCCAGAAGAATGTTCATTTCTGCTTGATGAACAGCAGAAACATCTCTAAATTCGGCAGTAAAGAAGTAGCATCTGGTTCTGCTATATGTTGCCCTAGGTTAGGAGAAACAGAAGGGGGCAATGAAATAGCCGGTGCTGCTTCCAGAGTAGTGGAGACTGAAGGGACAATCGATTCAATGACTTCCTCAATCCGAAGCCAGTTCATGCACGGACAATAGTGAAGATGACGGAATGGGCCTAGTCGGAGATGCAGGAGTACTAAGAGCAGCAGCCTTTGGGGAGGCTGTAGTCCTTTCCTCAACTGTCTGATTCTGTTGAAAGATTAGGACAAGGCCAACATGATAGACAATAGGCTCTCCAAAGCCTTGTTCTTGAGCATGAAGTTGCTCACTCATCTGCTTTAATCTGTCAGAAAGAATCATAATAACATTTTGATCCTGAACAGCAGTAGGAACAGCAGGATCAAAATTTGATTGAAGAACTTTCAGAACCGATTCTAATTTCTGACATTTCAGCTGATCGAGGATAAAATTCCTTCTTCGCAAGGCCTCGATGACATTTTCTGTTTTTGCCAGCTGAAAAATCTTCTTTTCTGCATCATCATCTTGCCATAATTCCCTTTTGTTTTGAAGTAAGCAAAAGAGTGGAATAGTCGGACAGTATGCCATTCATCAAAGAAACGCATGTCATCGTTTGCAGAGGTCTCAATCTCGGCTAGATGAAGATCAACGCCGGTGGTGACAGTGGTCTTGTGACCAAAAATAGGTGGTACTTCAACCATTTTCCCTTTGCCTTTGACAGAAGTTGAAATTGGCACGATGGGTCGAAAAGCAGAAGACCCGCTTGCTGGTTCTCGAATAACTATTCCAGATGTTGGCTTAAAAACAGTAGCAGTAGAAGGTGCTGAAACAGACGCAGTAGCATGTGCAGTCGAAGAAGCAGTTGATCGAGCAGAAGGAACCGCTTCTGGAAAGACCTGTCGAATAGGTACTTTCTCAATTTCAGACAGTGCTGCTGTCTTCTTAATCTTAAGAATGGTGCGCGGTTTCTTCTTAGCTGGGGTTGGCACTGCTGGTTGAACAGCAGCAGCAGACTCTTCTGATACTGATTTGTCTGAATCTGTCGAAATAACCACTCGTTTCTTTGAAATATTCTTTGAGGTTTTGAAGCCTCAGAAGCAGTTTCCCCAATTTCCTTCTTCAACGCAACAAACTCCGTCACGGTTGGCTTAGGCCTTAAAGCCAGTACATTTGCAGCATCAATCATGGTGACTGAAGTAGCATCTAGATCACTGGTAGAGGCAAAACCAGCATCCTTGAGCAAAGCGCTGATCTGAACAGCAAAACCAGAACTCCTCCTGACAACCATATCCTTCATAATTCTGAAAATAAAATGACTCCAGTCCACCTTAATCCCCTTAGTGATGGCAGTCATTACTTGAACCTTCTCCTTCGTCAACTTGTCGAAGGTGCCAGCTTTGATCAAAATAGATTTAGCCACAATATCGGCCAGAATCTGATATTCTATTTTGAGCAATTTCTTGTGACAAGAAGGAGACACTTCTTCTCCAGATGCTGAGAAAGAGCTGAGTGCAACAGACATATCTGTCTTGGAAATGTCAGAAAGTTCAGATGTACCTGAAAGTGGAAGGAGGAAGATTGCTCCTAAGTGTGCGGCATCAATAGAGATAGATGCATCTCCTTGAGTATGAACAATCCTTCCTTCATGCAATGTTGCTTTAGCGTAAAATTCCAGAAGAGCATTTTTGTAAATAACTGCTGGTGCTTCCAGGAATTTCCGGAGTCCCGATTTTTCAATATCCTGAAACATTTTCATGAGATTCGCATCCTTAATGTTGAGAACCGAAGCAAAGTTAACTTGATAAGCGTTAAAAGTGTATGCTCCAGCCATTTCTGTATGTAGATAAAATTGGATAAACTTTGCAGTAGTTAGAGATGATATGAGAGAAAGCAGTAGCTGAATAGCGATAGATATGAAACAGTAAAGGTGAAAAGATGAAATTTGAAATAGATATACAACCGTCAAATAAACATAAGGACACGTGTCAGTATTTCTTGGTTGAGTGTTTGAAAAGTTTTGCAGAAACTGTCAGAAATACGAATGATTTGAAATAGAAACTTGATAAGCGTTAAGAGTGTATGCTCCAGCCATTTCCGTATGTAGATAAAATTGGATAAACTTTGCAGTAGTTAGAGATGATATGAGAGAAAGCAGTAACTGAATAGCGATAGATATTAAACAGTAAAGGTGAAAAGATGAAATTTGAAATAGATATACAACCGTCAAATAAACATAAGGACACGTGTCAGTATTTCTTGGTTGAGTGTTTGAAATGTTTTGCAGAAACTGTCAGAAATACGAATGATTTGAAAATTTTGAAAAAGGGCGGGCTGTCCAGACGGTTACTAAAAAAAATTAGAAGAGGATTTGTCATTTTATGATAACGTCTGCTGGAAGTTTCAGGTTGCTGAAATATTTAAACACTTTGACAAAAACCAGCAGACTTGAAGTTTTATCGAAAAGACAAACATTCTCTCTGTTTTCTGAAAAGGTGTCAAAGTCTTAGTCTGACTAAACTACTGTTCCCCTTCGGTAAATGCAATTAATAAGTGGTCATAATTGTGACAAGTGACTCTTGGCCATCTCTCAATCTGAGCCGTTGAAAATGAACAGTCGCAATCTTGCGATTCGCAAGAGTCTTTGTTCCCTCTAAAAATACCTGCATATCTTGAGCGAAGTTAAACAGATGAACTTAAAAAAAATGAAAACTCAAGTAAAAAGAGAGTTAGAGTTTGATTTAGGAGTCGAAGCAAAATTGTCCAGAGAGAAATTTCAGGGTATCATTATTTTCGTAATGATCCTTGAAATACGCTCCTGGAGTTGTAGTCTCCACAGTCAAGCAGATCTGTTGCTTCGATTGAGTTTGAAATGTAGCATCGATTTCTTCCAGAAGCATGCTAATGCAATAAGAGAGTGCTGGTGGATTGATGATTCTGAAATCCTCTATGATGCCCTCTAAGGCATCTAAAAAATACATTAGTGCTGACAAGACCCAAGCTTGCTAGACTCTTTCTAGGCCTTGAGCTTGCTGGATTCTCTTGTTCCTATTGAAGTACTTTGCAAGCAATAATAAAGAACTCCTATTACTGAAGACAAAAGCTAAATGTAACACTACTGGTTAAATAGCATTGAAGATCTACTGTTTTTACTTTTGCATCGTGTAATGTACTGAAATGGTTTCTAATAAAGTTCCAGTTTACGTATCTGACTTTCCTTCTGCTTTTCTGCAAATATCTTACTGTTAGTTCAATACGATAAATAAGCGAGTAAGAATAAAATTGAACTAAGTTAACAGAAAATAATCAAGTTAAATCTATCAAACCAAGAGAATTACGAAAGTAAGAAAACTTATTTTCTGGTAAGGGTTTCGTGAAGATATCTGCTGTTTGTTGATCAGTAGAAACATATTCCAGACGAATGTTCTTCTTCTGCACATGATCTCTAATAAAGTGATGTCTGATGTCTATGTGCTTCGTTCTGGAAAGAAGTACTGGATTTTGTGTGATTGAAATTGCACTGGTATTGTCACAGAATATAGGTGATTCGGAGGCTTGAATCCCATAGTCTCTTAACTGTTGTTGAATCCACAGTATCTGAGAGCAGCAGCTTCCAGCAGCCAGATATTCTGCTTCTGCAGTAGATGTGGCTATGGAAGCCTGTTTCTTGCTAAACCAGGATATCAGCCTATCACCAAGAAATTGACAAAACCCACTTTTGCTTTTTCGGTCTAGTTTGCAACCTGCATAATCAGCATCTGAATATCCAATAAGATTTAACGATGAATCATTGGGATACCATAAGCCGACATTTTGAGTTCCTTTCAATTACTTCAAAATACGTTTAGCAGCAATATAATGAGATTGTTTGGGGTTAGATTGAAATCTAGCACAAATGCAAACAACAAACATGATATCTGGTCTACTGGCAGTTAAATATAATAATGAACCAATAAGACCTCGATACTGAGTTACCTCTACTGGAATACCACTTTCATCTTTATCAAGCTTAATAGATGAGCTCATTGGAGTAGAAGCAGCAGAGCATGCTTCCATTCCAAACTTTTTCAGAAGCTCCTTGGTGTACTTGGCTTGATTTATAAAGATTCCAGTCTCTGATTGCTTAATCTGTAATCCTAGGAAGAATGTTAATTCTCCCATCATACTCATTTCGAATTTATCCTGCATCAATTTTCCAAACTTTGCACATAATTTGGGGTTAGTTGACCCAAAACTAATATCATCAACATAGATCTCTACTAAAAGAATGTGCTTATTCTTGACTAAAGTAAATAAAGTTTTATCTACTGCTCCAATGGTAAAATTATGATCAATAAGAAATTGTGATAGAGTGTCATACCAAGCTCTAGGTGCCTGTTTTAGACCATATAATGCTTTGTGTAATTTAAATACATGATGCGGAGAGAAATGATCGATAAAACCTGAAGGTTGTTCGACGTATACTTCTTCTTGTAAAAGACCATTTTGAAAAGCACTTTTCACATCCATTTGATATACTTTGAAATTCTTGAAAGCAGCAAAGGCTAAGAATATTCTGATTGCTTCGAGCCTTGCTACTGGTGCATAAATCTCATCAAAGTCTATGCCTTCTTCTTGTCTGAAGCCTTGAGCTACCAATCTAGCTTTATTTCTCACCACTGTGCCTTCTTCATTGAGTTTGTTTCTGAATACCCACCGAGTTCCAATGACAACTTGGTGAGATGGTCTAGATACTAGAAACCAAACTTCATTACGTTTGAATTGGTTCAGCTCTTCTTGCATGGCTTCAATCCAACTAGGATCCAGAAAAGCTTCTTCAATTTTCTTTTGTTCATCCTGAGATATAAAAGCAGCATGCATGTATTCATTAAGCATTTGCCTTCTGGTTCTCAAAGGCGCTGCTGGATTACCAATAACCAATGATGGAGGATGAGATTTTCTCCAGATAAACGGATTTGAATGGACATCTTCCTGATTTGATATGTTAAGATTGTCTTCTACAGAACCAGTAATAGGTTCTTGAACATCTTCTGCTGGTATTGGTAGATCTAGGTTCTGTACTTCTTGTTCCACTATTGGTGTGTCTGGTTCTGGATTTTGAAGATCCTTGGTATTTGCTTCTACATCATCTTCACTGTTAATTTCCAAGTGAATCATGTCTAACCTGTTACTTAAATCAGATATGTTAGAAATTTCAGCACTGCTGTCTTCATCGAAGACAACATGAATCGATTCTTCAACATTAAGAGTTCAATTGTTGAAGATTCTAAAAGCTCTGCTTACAGCAGAGTAACCAAGAAATATTCCAGCATCTGATTTAGAATCAAATGCAGTCAAATGATTTTTGCCATTATTTAGTACAAAACATTTGCAACCAAACACATGAAAATAAGATACATTGGGCTTCTTCCATTTCCATATTTCATAAGGAGTCTGGTTGTCTCTTTTGTTGACCATAGATCTGTTTTGCGTGTAACAAGCAGTATTGATTGCTTCAGCCCAGAAGCGCTGAGAAATGTCTGCATCTGCTAGCATTGTTCTAGCTGCTTTTTTTAGAGTTCTATTTCTCCTCTAAGCTACTCCGTTTTGTTGAGGTGTTCTGGCAGCTGAATATTCATGATGAATCCCCTGCTCATTCAAATATAATTCAAGATACTTGTTAGTGAACTCAGTGCCCCGATCACTTCTAATTTTAATGATGGTAGTAGATTTTTCATTTTGAATCCTTTTCAGAAACTTGATCAAGAGGCTACTGGTTTGATCTTTTTCTGCGAGAAATATTACCCAAGTGAATCTAGAGAAATCATCAATAAAAACAAGAGTATATTTCATTCCCCCTAAGCTCATGATGGGGATAGGACCAAATAGATCCATATGCAGTAGTTCCAGACAACTTGAAGTTGATTTGCTATCTTTGGTCTTGAAACTGGATCTTATCTGTTTCCCAAGCTGACAAGCAGAAGAAACATGATTTTTAACAAAATTAATATCTGGTAATCCATCAACTATATTCTGCTTCTTGAGATAATTGATTGACTTGAAATTCAGATGATTCAATTTCTTGTGCCATAGCCAGTGTTTATTGCTAAGAGAAGCAACTAAGCATGTAGGAGTATTGACATGATTTGAGTTCCAAGAGACTCTGTAAGTAGTGCCTTCTCTCTTTCCAGTTAACACAGTAGTTTCAGCAGAATCTCTAACTATACACGAATGCTTCTGAAAAGCTGCAGAAAAACCATTATCACATAGTTGACTAATGCTGATTAAATTATAACAAAGATTGTCAACTAGTAATACGTCATTAATAGTGATGTTACCATGGATAATCTTACCCTTACCCATTGTTCTACCTTTTGAGTTGTCTCCAAAAGTTATCTTTGGTCCAGTACAACTCACTATCTCAGAAAGTAGGTTTTTCTGTCCAGTCATGTGTCTGGATCATCCACTGTCCAGATACCATGTAGAGTTACTGATTTCTTCTTCCTTCTGCTGTTCCTGCAAACACAAATTTTAGTATCTGGTTCCCAAATCTATTTGGGTCCAAGCCTTATCAGTCCTTTGGGAACCCACATTTGTACAATTCTTGGTGACTTTGTACTTCGGGTATCCAAAGATGTGTGTGCAACAGAAGGTATGTTATTTCTAACAGTATGCATACCAAAATGTTGTTCTTCCCTTCTGTTTCTGTTTTCCAGTCTGTATATCTTCTGAACAGGTTTAGAGTTGTAGTACTGGTAGTTTTTATCCTTCATAGGATGTTGTCTTCCAGAGTTGAATTCTTTTCTGAATCTAGAACTCTTGTCAACTTTTTCCTTAGGTTTAACGTAACCCAGACCATAGTGCATTCTTCTGTTCGTCAGATTTACATTCCTTTCAACTGAAGCAGTAGATACTTCTGGTTCCTGTACCACGCTGGATTTCACAAAGTGAATGTATTTCCTTTTGCATATTTCCAGTGTTGGCTTAATATTCGTTTCAGAAGTGCCTTCATTATTACAAAACCGAGACCACTCCTATCTCCTGACTGTTTTTGTAATTCTTGCATCTTTTCCAATGAAACAGAAGACTTGTTCCAAGCATTCACCAGTAGCGACAACGTTTGGTTTTCAGAAAGCACCTTTTGGTAATCTGCTTTGGCTCTTTCATTCTCAGTTATTAATTTACTCATCTTAACTTGTAAATCATTGCAGCTGTCTACTTGCAAGCAAGTTAACTTACTGTTCTGATTCTTTAAGTTCTGATTTTCAATCTTAACTTCTTCAAATGATTGAGAAAGTCTGGAATGCTCTTTTACCATTTCATGTAGTGCATCAATCAAATCAGTTCGTGTAAATTCATTAGAGTCAAAATCAAATACCTCTCCAGATGTCGAGGTTGAGTCATTGTCCGCCATTAGACATTTGACTTCTTCTGCATCACTATCACTGGAATGACTTTCTGAGTCAGATGACTCAGAACTATAGTCCGCCCACTTAGATTTGCTTTCTTCGGCAATCATCGCTTTTCGATCTCTTCTGGACTTTTTGTCATTCCTCTTGTGATCCTTTCTCTTTTGGTCATCCTTCTTTGGTTTAGGACAATCAGAAATGAAGTGACCTATCTTTCCACAGTTAAAGCATCCCATATCACCAGATGGTGAATCTTTCTTGAAGTTGCGATTGGGACCCTGATAGGTTCGATGGTTCTTCTTCATGAACCTGGAGAATTTCTTTACAAATAAGGACATAGCATCACTACTGATTTGTTCAGCAGTCTTCTCCATTGTGTTGTCAATGATCACAGCAGGTAATGCCTGAGGTACAACTGCAGCTGTAGTAGAAGAGGTAGATGCAGAAGCAGTAAAAGCAGTAGCAGTAGCAGCAAGAGCCTTGGTGGGTAGGCTTGAAGGCTCTTCTCCACTTCTCACTTCCAATTCGAACTCGTAGGCTTTCAGATCTGCAAATAAGTCGCGCAGTTCCAATTTGTTCAAGTCTTTGGATACTCTCATAGCCATTGTTTTAACATCCCATTCTCTGGGTAAAGCTCTAATCACCTTGAGGGCTATTTATCTATTGTTATACTCTTTACCCAGAGATGTTAGCTCATTTACCAGGCTGATGAATCTTTCATCAAACTCATTTAGAGTTTCACCAGCTCTCATTTTCAGATTTTCAAACTTCTGCATTGCTACAGACAGTTTGTTTTCTTTCGTTTGCTCATTTCCTTCACATATCTGGATGAGCTTTTCCCAAATATCCTTTGCAGTAGAACACATTTTAATCTTGCTGAAAGTGTTCTTGTCGAGAGTTTTATACAATATATCCTTCGCCACATTATCAAGATTGGCCTTTTTCTTATCTTCACTGGTCCATTCACTTCTTGATTTTTCGACCATCTGTGGTGCACCGTCAGTAACAGCAACAGCTGTGTTAGGCTTTAAGATTTTCAGTGGACCATCTGTGATGACATACCACATGTCATCATCTTGTGCTGCAAGATGAGCTTGCATCCTTATCTTCCAGTCGTCAAAATCTACTTTAGAGAACATAGGGATCTTGCTGAAGTGTGCTATTTGTTGTAGTTTTTCACAAACAAGAATAACCCGCTCTGATACCAATTGTTGAGGATCGAAGTTGAGTTTAGAGGGGGGGTGAATAAACTCTACTCGTTTTTCGTTCTGATGAGGTACTAAAATCCTGTTAAGGATAGTAGTTGATCTTGTGCAAATACTTTCACCTGATTACAATAAAACGTGCGGAAACAATCTGATGAAGTAGTTGAAAAACAATAAAACAGTAGGCAGCAGTTGTTTATGGAAGTTCGAAGATAAACTCTTCTACGTCTCCCCTTCTTCTGTTTCCAGAAGGTATAACTAAAAGACTTTGGATATTACAGTACAACTCTTGTACACACCCACTTCAGAAGGACTTACACCTCAGCCTACTGAAACTCTTAGTTTCTCAACTCACAAAAATGCGAAACACAAAGTTCTGAAAAGTACTCTTTTCAGATTACAGATTCTTCTGACAAAGTATAAATAATGTAAAGATCGTGAAGAGTGTAAGAATCAGTAGCACAAGATGATCTTCAAAAGATCAGATATAAGCTATGAAGCGTGTGCTACTTTTCTTTGTGTTGAACTTTTAAATGCTCAAGGAATTTTGATATTCGTCTAATAAGAGAGAAGCTTTGTTCCTTGAAGAATGATAATAAGCGAAGTGTCGTGTCGAACAAGGATTTGATCCAAGTATATATAATCGACTGAGTTCAACGTTCACAATCAGAGTATGTCTTCAGATAACTGATACAATCAGCTTTATTACCGAAAGAAGTTCCTGCAAAAAAGCTATAAAACAATCAGTCTTGTTTTATACTTAATTGGGTAAAGTGCATTAAATGACTCCGTATAGTATTTAATGCTGCAATTAATACTAGTACTAGGAACTCCTTAACGGTAACAATTAAGATAGCAACGTTAGAAAACGTTCTCTACTGGTTTTGTATTGTTATCTCTTTCTACTGGTTTAGTTATAGTAGATCAGCAGCTACTGATAAGTTATTCTATTGTTCTGGTCTGCTGGTCTACTGGTCTTAGTTATCATCGCCACAATAAAATTCATGTCTAACAAATTATAAGTTTTTACTATTTTTACAGGTTCGATAAAACAAGAATAACCTTGGCGTTGCAAATGAGATTAAGATGATTCTTGGACCTATAGAAAGTTGATGATAATATCTGCAATATTGGTGACAAACATGAGATAAAAATCCTTTCATAATTGAGATCAAATTAAGCAACAAATAAAGTTACCAAAAAAGTGACAGTTTTACTATGCTCTAGCATTTTGACCATACCTCTCAAATTACTTGGTCAAATGGTAAAAAAAAAATACAACAATTCAAACAACTCAGATATCTACATGCTTTGTTTTATGTGGAAAAGAAAATTCGGATAAGAAGATTTTTAAAAGTAATGTGTACTAAAATATAATTTCTTGGAACACCAATGAAGACTTATGTATAAAAAAATAATATTTTTTTGTGGTTGTCTCCTTAAATTTGGCTATAAATAGGGGTGCATTGTAATGAATTTAGATATCCCTCATTCTATGAACAAATCTTTGAGTTCATAATATTTCTCTCTTTATTTTTCCTTTATTTCTTCATTTAAATTTAATTAGCTAGTTAATTTCATATTCAGTTTTATACATTGAATAATGAGTAGCTAACTTCCCAATGTTGAGATGAAAAAGTGAAGCTCTTGATATGATAATAAGGTTATTAAAAAGTAATAATCTATATTTTAAATTATTTAATAATTATTTATTGTTTATGTTATATTTATTTCTTTAAGCATTATTATATCCTACTTATAAGTGGGAGTTTTGATTTATTGTTGTTATATGTTACACTAAATTTTTAGAATCATTTAAATGTTAGTTTGATATTACCAACCATTTAAAGTGGATGACTTGATTTATTATATATGAATATATTATAATATTAATTTTTTGGAACCATTTAAATGTTATTTTGGTTTTACCAACCATTTAAAGTGGATGCTTTGATTTATTATATATGAATATATTATAATATTAATTTCTTGGTAATATTTAAATGTTATTTTGGTATTACCAACCATTTAAAGTGGATACCTTGATTTATTATACATAATTATATCATAATATTAATTTCTTGATACCATTTAAATGTTTGTTTGGTTTTATCAACCTTTTAAAGTGGGAAGCTTGATTTAGTGTTTACAAATATATATAGCACAATAAATACTTGACAACATTTATAAGTTTTGTTATATATTATATATTTATAAGATAATATAATATAATATAAATATGATTGTTTAATATATTGTAACCATTTTATTAAGTGGATTTCAATAATGTTCATTAATGTTAACTTTATTAAAATACCAATAGTGGATCCTTTAATTTCAACTACTTAAATTAAAATTTGAACAATTAAAAATTACTAATTAACGATTCAAACAATTAAAAGAAAAACCAAAACAAAAACAAAAAGACATTATAGTGGACTTGTAATTACCTTAGCTTCCATGTGGATACGATATCGGACTTACCAAATTATACTACTTGTGAACAACCTGCTCTTGGGAGTGCAACAATCAAAGTCGCAATATCTTTCCGGCGCTGATGGTGGCACAACCCTTTCATATGAATTTTTTTTTCTGATATGAACTAAAAAGTATGCTATTATTTTTACTTAAAAAGTAATAGAATTTTTTTAAAAAAAAACCTCTCATGATATCTGCCGAACCCTTACCAAATATATATAATATTTTTGCATCATTTATAAAATAAAACAACCAACTAATATTTGAAAAATGAAGGAAATAACTGAAATCGTCAAATCGTCAAATGTATACCAAACCTAAAAAGAAACAAATTTGAAAAGTCTAGCACATACTATGTAATGCCCGAGATTTTATTACTGTAATCAGAAATTAATCTGAAATGATTTATTGATTAATTGAGATACTTATAGACGGAACAGATTAGACCGGGAGAGTCGAGAAAAGAATTGACATAATGTGCCAAGACAAGTCCTCACGCACATGCGCGATATGTATAGGCGCACATGCGCGGAGGAGGCAGAACACTTGGCGCATATGCGCGGCGTGTGGGCGTGCATATGCGCGAGATGTCCAGTAGCCAAAGTTAAGTCTAGAACTATGCGCGCACATGCGCGACTTGTATGCGCGCATATGCGCGGGTTGTCCAGAAGCTTTGGCTCATATGCGCGGATGAGTGGCGCGCATATGCGCGAGAGGTGTTGCCGAGACACGCGCCCAGAATTGTGTCTCGCACATATGCGCCGATGAATGTCGCGCATATGCACGAGACGTGCTGCACAAAGGAGTATGCCACGTTGCTTCACATGCATGGAGTATATATATAGGTATAACTTAGACGATTCTTCAATCATTCAGAGAAGAAGTCGAGAATTGAGGGAGAAGCTTTCAGTTCTAATTCAGAAATTGATTTACGAGCGAACCGTCTATCCAAATTGAAATCCGACTTCGGTACTGTGTTCATATCAACGCAGGCTACAACTGGACGTATGTTTTGTTAGGTTTAGACATGTTTTGAATTTATGATATTGTCAGAACTGAATATGAATCAGATATGATGTTTCTATTATCGTAGATATTGTATAATTGAAGTCAGACTGAAGAACAGATTGTTTATGTATTTGTTATGATTTTTGGAGTCGATTTGACTGAGATTTCATATCAGAATTGTATTGTTATTGAGATTATGACTGGTATTGTTATTGATTACGAAGTCTGATATTATATCTGTGATGTTTAGACTGACGGGGTTATCGAGACAGTATCGTTATGCCGTTGAAACATCAGTTAAATTAGATTGTTCAGATTCAGATTTGATTTCGATTGTATTACAATATCGTTGATATAAATCAGATTGTATTTTGTTCAGATATTGATCAGATTATGTACTGAGTTGAGTATTGATCAGAACAGATTGTGAATTGAGTTATTCATTGATACTATGTATTCGATATTGTCTTTTCAGATTGGATATGGACAGATTTGAATACAGGTCATCGTCTTCATCAGACAGGGAAGACAAAGGTATAATTCATGTGATATTCGGGAAGACATAACTCAAATCAGATCTCATTTGAGTTTCCCAATAAAATCACATACTAGATTAATGTTTATGTTTTGATATGATTATGCTTTGTTTATAGATTTATATGCATTGCATTTCATATACGAGAGTCTTGACAGATAGTCATACCTCTAGACATTCGGTGTATCGTTACATAGGAGCAGACACCCTCCGATTGTAGATTATTCGATACAGATATGACCGAAGTCTAGGAATAAGACGTACGTTACCCCGATTGGGAGAGTAGGTAACAGACAGTGACGTCTTATTCACACCGGGATCCCTAGAGTCAGCATGGAGTCGAGTCATGACATGATTTGATTAGAACTGCACGCGTAGATGAATGGGATTCATAGATTATGGAGCCCATTGTTATTGCTTTCATTTATGATAGCATGTTTCATTATTTAGATTGGTTATATGCATGTTTATCTGACTTGAGTTACATGCTTATTTAATTTGATTTCATAGATTATGAACTCTACTGTTTTGATTTCATTCATGACCGCATGTTTCATGAATTATATTGTGGATATACATGTTTACCATGTTTTATACTGTGATTTATTCTCACCGGAGTTATCCGGCTGTTGTCTTGTTTTGTATGTGTGCATGACAACAGGTGGGACTGGATCGGGGTCAAGAGGATGAGGAGAGAAGAAGAGTTAGCGTGGTGATTCCGGACTTACTGTAGATTTGGTTTATTACTTGAACTTAGTAACCGAACCTTAGACTTAGATTGTACAGTATTGTACTTTTATACTGAAATGTATTTTATACTGAGATGTAAATTATTTAAATTCCATTACCTTCCGCATTTATATTTTAAAAAGAAAAATTTTTAGACCCTGTTTATCAGAACTGATAATTAAATCCCAACGATGATTAAGAAGATGATTAGCGTCCGGGTCCCCACAACAGGTGGTATCAGAGCGATAGATCCTTTAGATTGAGATAGAAAAGAATGAGCGGGGTAGATTGAATTTTCTTTCCTTGCATGTGATTGCTAGCATGTGAATTATTTTAATATTGATTTACATTGTGTGTGCTAGCATGATTTATTGCTTTCCCTATTACATGTTGTTTGTTATCTGAGTTGATTGCAGCATGTAATTACTAAGCTTGAATCAGAACCGAGTCTGGATCAGAGGTATATGATCAGAGAAGGGCTGAGACAGATTGTATAGATTTTGTATTAATTTGTTTGATATTCAGATATACCTCCACGGAGAATTTCAGAAAAGGGCAGTACTTCGTCTGAACAGATAGATGCATCAGAAACTCAGATGGAAATAAAGATGAAAGAATTTCAGTTATTGTAGCCGCCGACTCTGAATGGTATTGAGACGTCCGAAGATTGTCAGAACTGGTTTGATGACATAGAAATACTGTTCGATTTACTTGATTGTACAGATGAACAGAGAGTTAAAATGGTACCTTATCAGTTACGAGAAGCCGCCGGGAGTTGGTGGATTACCAGTAGAGGAATGTGGGAACAGAGAGGTACACTGATTTCGTGGGAAATATTCAGAACTGAATTTTATCGACGATTTTTCTCAGTCTCGTACCGAGAGGACAAGAAAACAGAGTTTGAGAATTTGAGCCAAGGTCAGTTGAATATTGATGAATATACCGCCAAATTCTCTACTCTACTGCATTTTGCTCCTCAGATAGCTGGAAATGATGAAGCTATAGTAAATCAGTTCATCAGAGGGTTGAATTCGGAGGTATTTGCATTTATGAATCTGCAGCGACCTTACCATTTTGCTGACATCCTGAGTAGGGCGAAGAGAGCTGAGGCGAGTCTGATTAGACAGCTAGGGAGGTTGTGTGTGAAACAACCCCAGACACAGCAATCCCCTTTCCGATTTGATCGAGGCAGTACGAGTGGAAAGCAAGATTTGCTGAAAGCTCGGAAGAAACCATTCAAGAAACTAGGAAGCGGTTCATCTAGCTCCAGCGTTTCTGGTCCAAGCCATACTGGAGTGTATTGCAGGAGTTGCGGAGGGAGACATCCCACCGAGCAATGCCAGGGAGTGACTGGTAGATGGAATATTTGTGGACAGCCGGGACACTTTGCTAAAGTCTGTCCCCAGAAGCGTTCCCGAAGATTGTAGGGAACAGAGTTCAATTGAAAACACAGATCCAGAATTCACAACAGGTACTATTCTTTATGATTCTATTGCATATGTATTGATATATACTAATGCATTTGTTAAGAATATCTTTGACTGAGTTGCATGGAAATATGCTGTATCTGTTGGGTTTGTATGTACTGTAGTATTGATGTCCTTGCTTGTTGAGGAAATGTTGATATCAGAGATTTCTATATATATTATATACTACAGTAAGATGAGAATGAAATAGAGATAGATTATGATGTACTTGTGTTTTTTTGATTTGAACGCATTATTGATATGTATATGTTGAACAAGTACAGACATATTGTAGAATTTTTCCAGAATGGTAAGAGTCAGACCAGAGATGACTGATCAGTGGAGATACCACGATAAGGATTCTAGATTTAGAATTCCTTTGATATCTGTATTGTATATGACTCGATTAATACAGAAAGGAGCAGATTGCATCCTTATGTATTCAGTAGACCTACTGAAATCGAGCCTAGCATTGGCAGATTTGCTAGTGATATATGAGTTGGCTGATGTTTGCCTAGATAAGATTTCAGATTTATGTGATCTCAAAAAGATAGACTTCAGAAATTGAATGGAGATTAGGTATGGTTTGTATGTTAGATTCAGTACAGAATGATATTGAATACACAGAATAATAAATACCGAATTGAAAGAGTTGAATATCTGGAGATGGTAGTGAATATTCTGAGAATTAGAATTATTGTATACAGAAATTATTCAGATAAGAATCCTGCTTGAAACAGATTGTATTCAGAGTATGCGTTATCTGAAGTTAGTATACAGATTGACTTTGACACAGTTGCGGTTATGATCAGTGACTGAAAGATATGGAGATCAGAAATATCAGAAATGTCAGAAATTTATGGTGTCTGATTTGACAGATTATCTCATTCAACTGTTGTTTTGTATCTGCTTGTGTATTGTTATTGTTTTAAATCAGTATTCGTGATACCTTATATTGGTTGGGAGCACATTTTATTTGCAGATAAGATATAGCAGTTGATCAGAATGACATGAAGATATTTACCAGAAATCATTGTTTTATGAGTTCACTGAACTCACTAGATCTGTATAGGTTACTGATATTTTGTATCTGATTTGATATTACTGTTGTTTTGATCCGTATATGATACAGATTGTTGTGAACCGTTGAGAATATATATACAGTTCAATTGTATCAGAGTTATTTTCGAGAGGTACAGCTATTCAGAAATGTGCTCAGAATGTTCAGAACTTGATTTCGATAATCAGAATAGTGTATCGATCAGAGTAACAGATATGTGATTCTGTGTTTTGTATTAAGACTGATTATCTTGTGATGTCAGAATGTTTCAGAATTGTATAACAGAATTGATATCGATAGTCAGAGCCGAATATCAGGTAGGTATTTCTTCTTTAAATTATGTTATTAACTGATTTGTTTATGTCAGTAGTTCGAAGTTGAAATCACAGATAATGTCAGAAATGCGCTGTAGTGACTTCAGTTGTCATGTTTGTGACTGAGAATGTATGATATTCGGACAGACAGTTTTGATATAGACAGATTAAGTCAGTTGTAACAGATTTGTACTGAAATTTTGGCAGAAATTGTACTGAATTGTACGAATTGTCAACAAATGAAGACAGAAATCAGAAGATTATTACAGATGTGTATGTTTCTGAATAGAAATGGGAGTGCATTTCTATGGCTTTCGTAATGAAATTACCGCCATTTTCTCCAGATTGAAATATGATATGATTGTGATTGACAGATTGTTCAATCTATATCTATCAGTTTGTACAAGATGATGTACAAACATGAGCAAATGACACAGATTGATGTCAAAGAAATGATCAGATTGCACAGAATGTGGCAATAAAATGTATCAGATTGTGATTGTGATTCATTTTGCACATATGGCAGAGTATACCATACGTTATTTCGCAAATTTTTCACCGATTGACGGATAGCCAGAGTGTACTATCCAGATATGGAAGATATCCAAAGAGAGGTAGTGCTAGATGCTAGCACTAGTTGACATGAAGTATTGTTACTTAATGGGTAATTGTGTGGTGATAGCTATCAAAAGAGTACTGAGATAGTTACAGACGACACATTGTACAGTGAGTACTACAGAGTCCTTATAGAGAAGATTCAGAAAGGAATAAAGATAGCTCAGAAATAACATATTTGATAAACCAACATCGGATGATGATGCTTGGTATTTGGAGTGGAAGATTGAATATATCCTTGATCGGGATAAACAGAATTAATAATAGTCAATAGTATTGATTTACTATGAACTGTAGATTGACATATACGGATGTTGTATAGCTAGTAATGTGAGATTGATTCTGTCAAAAGAATTTGGAGAAGTATTATGATGTTATACTTAGTGAATTCTTATTTCAGATTGGAATCAGATATTTGAGTTTTGATTTAAACTTTACGATACATTTCTTCTGGTATATTTGAACTGATTACTTATGTGTTCGAGGACGAACTCAGATCTAAGAGGGGGAGAAATGTAATGCCCGAGATTTTATTACTGTAATCAGAAATTAATCTGAAATGATTTATTGATTAATTGAGATACTTATAGACGGAACAGATTAGACCGGGAGAGTCGAGAAAAGAATTGACATAATGTGCCAAGACAAGTCCTCGCGCACATGCACGATATGTATAGGCGCACATGCGCGGAGGAGGCAGAACACTTGGCGCATATGCGCGGCGTGTGGGCATGCATATGCGCAAGATGTCCAGTAGCCAAAGTTAAGTCCAAAACTATTCGCGCACATGCGCGACTTGTATGCGCGCATATGCGTGGGTATTCCAGAAGCTTTGGCGCATATGCGCGAATGAGTGGCGCGCATATGCGCGAGAGGTGTTGCCGAGACACGCGCCCAGAATTGTGTCTCGCACATATGCGCCGATGAATGTCGCGCATATGCGTGAGACGTGCTGCACAAAGGAGTATGCCACATTGCTTCACATGCATGGAGTATATATATATAGGTATAACTTAGACGATTCTTCATTCATTCAGAGAAGAAGTCGAGAATTGAGGGAGAAGCTTTCAGTTCTAATTCAGAAATTGATTTACGAGCGAACCAGTCTATCCAAATTGAAATCCGACTTCGGTACTGTGTTCATATCAACGCAGGCTACAACTGGACGTATGTTTTGTTATGTTTAGACATGTTTTGAATTTATGATATTGTCAGAACTGAATATGAATCAGATATGATGTTTTTATTACCGTAGATATTGTATAATTGAAGTCAGACTGAAGAACAGATTGTTTATGTATTTGTTATGATTTTTGGAGTCGATTTGACTGAGATTTCATATCAGAATTGTATTGTTATTGAGATTATGACTGGTATTGTTATTGATTACGAAGTCTGATATTATATCTGTGATGTTTAGACTGACGGGGTTATCGAGACAGTATCGTTATGCCGTTGAAACATCAGTTAAATTAGATTGTTCAGATTCAGATTTGATTTCGATTGTATTACAATATCGTTGATATAAATCAGATTGTATTTTGTTCAGATATTGATCAGATTATGTACTGAGTTGAGTATTGATCAGAACAGATTGTGAATTGAGTTATTCATTGATACTATGTATTCGATATTGTCTTTTCAGATTGGATATGGACAGATTTGAATACAGGTCATCGTCTTCATCAGACAGGGAAGACAAAGGTATAATTCATGTGGTATTCGGGAAGACATAACTCAAATCAGATCTCATTTGAGTTTCCCAATAAAATCACATACTAGATTAATGTTTATGTTTTGATATGATTATGCTTTGTTTATAGATTTATATGCATTGCATTTTATATACGAGAGTCTTGACAGATAGTCATACCTCTAGACGTTAGGTGTATCGTTACATAGGAGCAGACACCCTCCGATTGTAGATTATTCGATACAGATATGACCGAAGTCTAGGAATAAGACGTACGTTACCCCGATTGGGAGAGTAGGTAACAGACAGTGACGTCTTATTCACACCGGGATCCCTAGAGTCAGCATGGAGTCGAGTCATGACATGATTTGATTAGAACTGCACGCGTAGATGAATGGGATTCATAGATTATGGAGCCCATTGTTATTGCTTTCATTTATGATAGCATGTTTCATTATTTAGATTGGTTATATGCATGTTTATCTGACTTGAGTTACATGCTTATTTAATTTGATTTCATAGATTATGAACTCTATTGTTTTGATTTCATTCATGACCGCATGTTTCATGAATTATATTGTGGATATACATGTTTACCATGTTTTATACTGGGATTTATTCTCACCGGAGTTAACCGGCTGTTGTCTTGTTTTGTATGTGTGCATGACACCAGGTGGGACTGGATCGGGGTCAAGAGGATGAGGAGAGAAGAAGAGTTAGCGTGGTGATTCCGGACTTACTGTAGATTTGGTTTATTACTTGAACTTAGTAACCGAACCTTAGACTTAGATTGTACAGTATTGTACTTTTATACTGAAATGTATTTTATACTGAGATGTAAAGTATTTAAATTCCATTACCTTCCGCATTTACATTTTAGAAAGAAAAATTTTTAGACCCTGTTTATCAGAACTGATAATTAAATCCCAACGATGATTAAGAAGATGATTAGCGTCTGGGTCCCCACATACTAAAACCTCTCAAAATCTCTCAAAGCATAAACAAAAGATCTTAAAATCTTTTAACATAATCATAAACATAAATCATGAGTGCGGAAGAGTAGAAGCGCTGGTCCTCGGGTTATGTACACTGACAGTCCAGCAAGGTCCACCATCAAGACCTCCAGTAACATTAACATCATAATCATCTACATCCATCATACCTACTGAGTCTAAAGACTCCGCACACCATAATTTTGATAACAAGTAATACGTATAAAATCACATGCAACAATGAAAGATACTTTTTACGTAAAAATAAAATTTTCATGACATGCATAACATAAATCTCAACATTTTCCTTTTCCTCATTTCATAACATATATCCTTTTATCATGATCATAAACATTTTTCTTTTTCATTGAATTTAGATCGTTAATTGTGACTTTCCTCATGCTTATAAAGTCGATGGATCCATCTACATGTAACCACAGTACTGGGCGGCGGGGACATCAGCTACAATCTCTCGTCAATTGAGCCTTGGCCTATGCTCATCAAGTGGAAATACGATTGTCGGACTCCCTCTGAGCCTTCTCCCACAAATGAGCTCCCTCTGTGGTCTTTTCCCTCACGATATCCTCATTCTTATCCTCATATCCTCAATAATCACAATTACTTCACTTCCTTCAACGTTTTACATTTTCAGCACTTTATAAAAATCATGCATTTAATATCCTTTTTCTTTTTAAAACAAGCATGCAACATGTCCTCTTAACTTTATCGTTTCATCACAAATTCCATCATTGAATCATAAAATTCCGTAAACCTTTAAAGTAAACATTTTAGCATATAAAAATCCTTAAACCATTTAAAATAATCATAATAGCATATAAAACAGCATTCAGAGCATTGCCATGACGTTTACTAATATTCGGGTGTAAAATTACCGTTTTACCTCTATACAAAAAATTTCTCGGTTATGACTTTTTATTAATTTTATTGACTCTAACATGTCCCAAATATTTATTTAAGCTTAAATTAATTTTCTAATAATTTTATTTAGCTTAAATATTAGGCTTTTTAATTTATCTTTATTTGTTCGTTTTTTACGGTGTTTTAATCCAGAAAAATCCCAAACTTTAATATAAAATTTCTAAACTTAAACTTTTAATAATTATTTGGTGCTCATGAACAATGACTCGACCCCCGTGAGCCATGTTTCAATTTTATTTAGCAAGGAAAACCCTAGTTCGAACATGCTTGATCACCCTTGAGCCATCTTGTGATTCCATCAAGCCAAACCCGAGCCACCCCAAGCCAGCCCCTTCCAAACCCTTCTATGGACCCTACTGGACCGTCTTGTTCCCATGAACCTGACCCTAGCCCCAACAGTGACCAACAACCCCAGCTGCAAACTCTCAGCCGAAACTCCCATGCGACATGGACTTTTGTTTGACACGCCTAAGACCTAGCCTACGACCCAGCCCCTGATCCAACTTCTAGTACACCCTTCTAGGACCCTAGTACATCACTCTAGCCCAACCCGAGACCCCTGGCTGAGCCGTGCAACATCTGTGCGCTGCTGCACCAAGGCACACAACAGTTTCCCTTGTCGGATAGGAGTCCTAGCATGCTAGGACTCCTCCCAACCCTCACGACTCGAACCCTAGCGTGGCTAGGGTTCCAATCTAGACTCCTACAGACCCTGGCTGAGCCTTGGCCCCAAGCCGTGACCCAGCCAAGCGCCCAAGACCAAACCCGATCACCTAATACCCCATGACAGAATTTCGATTCCAGCTTTTGTTTGTTCGAGATGCAGCATGTTTGTGCAATCCCAGGACCCATAAAATCGTGTAAAAACAACACTTTATCATAACCAAATATCATGGCAGCCCCTTAACACGTATAGGACATGATTTTGGATAAAAAATTCATAAGTTTACACGTGTACATGCAATATTGCGAAAATAACAATAAGGACTTCATGATTTTCTTACAAACGTTTTTTAAATCAATAATACGATGTGATAGACGAGAAAAGAAGATGTATGGCGTGCCTTTGTGTATCAGCGAACGATTATACGTTGACGACGAAGAACGACGACGAGGAGAGCCTACGCTTGTGTTCCCTTTGAAAGCTTCATTTTTTTTCTACCAAATATTGTGTGTGTGTGTCGGGAATTGCTTGGGGAGGGTTTGGGAGAGAATTTGATTTGAAAAGGAGAGTGGGGTGTGTAGTATGTAGGGTTTGGGGGTAAGTTTTGTATTTTAAATACATAATTAATCAACTAACAAGGTTTAGGCCTATTAAGGGGTTTAATTAGGCCGATTAGTCTTTTTTTAAATTATAAAAATTATTTTGTTTAAATAAGTTTGTGAATCTATTAGATGGTTTACCAAAACGTTCGAATTTTTGTTGAAAAATCAACACCGATAAAATTTAAATCTCGGCGTATAAAATAATCTCAAAATCCATTATTTTCAAAAATATGAAAAAGCATCAATCATATTTTAAATAATTAAAAATAATTATTTAATAAAAACATTTTACGTTTTTTATCCTTCGGTCTCCGTTCCTCGATCGCAACTTGAATAATCCTTAAAATACCGTTTTATGCATAATGACAATAAAATCCTATTTAACATATAATCATGCATGTCACATAATCAATTAAGCAATTAAAATCAATTAATTAACCATTTTTTCATACTTCCTAGATTTGCATGCAGTTGAATTATGTCGTCTTAAATGTTGTAATTTGCTGCAAGGGGGCTGTCGGTTGATTTTATGTCGTGTTAAATGTTGAAATTTGCCATTTTTTCATACTTCCTAGATTTGTTGTAATTTGCTGCAAAGGGGCTGTCGGTTGCTGTCATTAGAGGTCTGAACGACGTGATTTCATGCAAGGGAAACAGGCTTGACTCATGTTCGGCCGTGTGTTGCAAGGGCCGAGAGGTTTATAGTGTTTGGTCTAGCTTGGGACGTAGATCGCCTGGTGGGGAGCCGACGGTATGAGGGGGACTCCAGGACTTGAACTTGTCTCTGATGGGTTCGAGTCGTGATTTGGAGGGGCCTGAACGCCGTTGGCCTTATCTCTAAGGCTGCTCGAGAGGTTCGAATCCAATGGAAATCTGTTGGATGTTTTGGAGTGCCTACTGAGAGTGGAGCTTTTCCAGTGTCCATGGGGCCGAGTCCGGGGGTATGGTAGGTCCAGTAAGTTCGGGGGTATGGTAGGTCCAGTAGAGTGTGGTATTGGTTCCTAGTAGTTTGGTTTGAGACTGGTTGGGGTGGCTAGCATGTTAGGGCCGAGATCGAGTGGGTTGGGTTTTCGAATTGAATGCTAGAAATTTCAGCAGCGAGTAGAGAAATCTTGGGAACTTTGGGTGGTTCGAATCAGGGAGTTTAAGGCCTACTTTGATGATATTAAGTGGTGTTTTAAGTTGGGGGAATTTTGGTTTAGTTTCGGTTCGATGCGGGTTAAAACCGGGACCCCAGTCTAAATTTTAAAACTAATCGATTAAGTTTTGAAACGGGCTCAAGTTTACGCCTAAGAAATATTTTAATTATGTTTTGGGATGTTTTAAGGAGTTTGGGAAGCTTCGGGGCAAATTTTAAAGGTCCAGGGGTAATACGGTAATTTTGGGTTTTCAGGGGCAAAATGGTCATTTTGCCCCGTGGTTAGATTTTGGTCCTGGCAGTGCCCTGAACACATTTTATCATGTTTTTAAACGTTTAAGAATCATGTTTATGATTTTTACGAAAATATGATAAATACGTTGCATGCTTGATTTGAAGTAAAAAATTATGTATATGCATTTTTTTTATTTAAGTGGTGATTATGAAGACACGTTTTTGAAGGATGAGAGTTGGTTGTGACTAACAGGATGACATGATGACACGATAACATGATGACACAAAAGGTTGGGGCTTAATGGACGGGTAATGCTGTCGCTGATGCCTCCGCCGCTGGGTACCTCGGTTACACATAGATGGATCCATCAAATGACATGATAATACAAGTCACAGTTGACGAACGTAATTCAAATTAAGAAAATGAAAACGTATATTTTTTATGATGATATGTCTATGATTATTAACATGCTTTGACAGGTCAAGATTATGCATACGATTTTACCGCAGTCATGAAATGTATGTTGATTATGAAATTTTTCACTGCTGTGTGTTATGTATATGTATTCGTTATTTCAGTATAGGTGTGTTGAGTCTTTAGACTCACTAGGTGTGTGTGATGCAGGTGATCATGATATGAGGAGTCTGGAGGTGTTGAACTCCGAGTGGGCAGGACTGGATGTGCGCACAACCCGATGACCACACTTTTCCGCACATCATGATTTTATGAGAAATGAGAGGTCATTGATATTTTATTTGCTGGTTTCGATTTACTGATGATTACTAGTATTTTTATCTGTTCGTGCTTCGTTTGAGATCGATCATGTTAAATTGCAGTATGTCTTTTAATTGTCAAACGTTTGCAATTATTTTAAAATTACATTTTCCTTTAATAGGGTTGCATGAATGCAAATTATTTAAGTGTTTATTTTCGAATTGTGAGCTTTAAAAAAATAGCAACATTTTAATTTAGTAGATGTTACAGAACAAGTATGAGGGGCGGTCATCTCCTAGACAAATCGAATTAAAAGTCTTAGAATCATAACAATGGCAAAAATAAAGTTACTACATTAATATTTTCGTGGGATTTTCCAAAAGTGGCAAGGTAATAAATTTTCTCGTAGATTGAAAGTGCGAAAAGTTGACGAGATCGAGTTTTGAGATTTCTATGCAAAGATATAATTCACTCAAATATATTGACAATTGGCAATAACTCAAATTTGGAAGTCTAAATGATGGAAGAGGAGTTTGATTTGTCGGAATGATTTGGATAGGGAAGCATGTGGCTTTTGCCAAAATTTAACTTGTCAAATTTTTTTTTATTAACATTCCAGCCAGATTATGAACATGCGGCTCTAATACCACTTAAATGTCATGCCCCGGGGCCGAGGCGTAGATGAAATCCGACATTATTTAACAATTTCAATGAAAACAATAAGATTCATAGCAAATACACAAAACATGTTTAATTCAAAAAAGAACATTGTCTTTACATATGCAAAATGTGAATAATTCAGAAGCTGATACTACAAAGGAAAGTGCGAAATGCGGAAGCTATTACAAATAAACTTTAAACATGAAATCAGGGACTTGGTCTTCATAACTCATACATTTTCATGATGTATGGGTTGATACTTAATTTGCTTCAACGTTCCTGGAATAAAATTTAATCTCTTAATATGGCATCCTATGGTACTAAAAATATTTCTGACAGATATAATGTTCAGATAGATATAATTTCCCGACTTGATGAAAAGAAAAACCATACGCGTGTCTCTGTTATCCAACCTTGCTAACTTTTTCACTTTCAGGTCTAAAACTTGTGCATTCGGGTTCTTGTAAACAATGATGTCTCAAAAAATATGGTCTCAACTTTGGTGCTTTACATTTTATTCTTATGACAAAAGTGAAATCCCATCGACCAACATTCTTGATTCATATTCGAAATAGTATTGTCTCGTAGTGCGGTTAATCTCACCTTTCAACTGAGGGCATTGTCTCGTTGTGCGTTGATCCCATATGATATTTTTTTCACAGTCATAATCTTGGAGTAGATCTAGAAAACTCTATTGATGCATATTTAACAATGCCAATGTGAAAAGGTATTTCAAGATCTTGTGATAAGAATAGGTTTCAAACCTTTCACCGTACAGATAATTTCACAAATTTTAACCATAAAAAATATCGTTGCCAACTCTAGGTAATGAACTAGGTAGTTGTTCTCTTTGTAAACATTCAACTTTCTAGAGGGATATACTGTGACATGGAATTCTGAGTAAAACAAACACATGAGGCCTTGCAACAAAGAGTCGGTGTAGACAATGAATCCTCTAAATCTTGATGTAAAATCTAACACTGGTGCTGTCGTTAAATGCTGACGTACTTCCTTGAAACTCTCTTTGAATTTTGTTGTCCAATCAAACTGGAAATTCTTACGGGTTAGTTGGGTCAGTGGTCTCATAATCTAGGAATATCCTAAGATTGTGGGGACCCGGACGCTAACCAATCTTCTAAATCATCTTTGGGATTAAATGGATCAATTAAATAAACTAGGTCAATTTTTTTTAGAAAAAAAATACACAAGTGTACAAAATGTGACAACATGTGATAATAAATCTTATTTTATTTGCAAGATCAAGTTTAACATCTCAACCTGATCAAAAGTACATACTTGTTCAAAATAAAACCATACAAACTAAGGTTCAACAACTACGTATCAAGTGTTGAAAACCAATTCTCCTTCTGGGCCCAGATCTCCACTCTAACCTCGATCTCTCATCCTATTCTTGACTTTGATCATGTCCCACATGTTTTTATGCACACATACAAACACAACAACAGCCGGATAACTCCGGTGAGAATATAATTTCCAGTATAAACAATGTACACATGCATTTCATATAATCATATACAAAAGCATACACATTTATCAAATAACATATATCACAATCTGAGGAACATGAATCGATATAAACTGTAAATCAAACTCGTAGACTCTTAATCTCTGAGTCGACTCTTATCTAAGAATCCCGGTTCCCGGACTTTGGTACATTATATCGAATCTCTACAATAGGAGTCGATCTATTCCTAAGCACATCGATATAAACCAAACATCCAATGAATTGGCACCTCTGCCAAATACTCTTTTTCGATATCTATCTTCTATTCTCTGCTTTTCTATAAAGTAATAGAATAAGCATACACAATCAAGGAATACAAAGGTATTAAAACATTAACAAGTAAGTATGTGGTTTTTGGAAACTCAAGTCATATCTAACTTGAGTTATATCTCCCGGTTTAACATTGATTTATACCTTTTTTTTCTCGGGGTTCGGCTTTGTTCTGTCTTTGAAATCTACAATACCAATCTGGAATGACATTCGAGAAGGAAAATATCAATATACAACTCAAATCAAGAAATGATTGATCAATCTCGATCTAATTCTGTTTGATGGCATAACATCGCAATCTCGATATATTCCGGCAACTCAATATCAATAGATACAAATTTCAATAACTCAGATTCAATCATTCAACACAATTCCAGTACCAAATTTGTATATTCTCCATCAAACATATCTGGAAAATGATAACAATTTCATACGGTATCCGTTCTTCGATCCGGTTTTGGTTATACAATTACAACCATCTTATGAACACATAATATAAAGCAAACTCTGGTTCCTTCAACATCAAGTTTTCGAATTATATAAGAAAGTAGCAAATACTTTTGAAGCTCTTGACGAGAGGAACTCGGTACTGAACTCGGATTGAAAATCGGACATGCGGATCTTGTAAAAATCAAAATTCTTTGAGGTGAAGAAATTTGAAGATTCTCCCATGGATTCTCGATTTCTGCTGTCCAAATCTAATGGAAATTGAAGGGTTTACATATACTATGCATGGCAAGGGACGTGTGGCTCATTCTTAGTTCAGCACGTCTCCCGCATATGCGCGACCATCACCGGCGCATATGCGCGAGACTCTCTGTCTCGGCATTTTACATTTCATCATCTAGCGCATATGCGCTTCCAATGCTCGCGCATATGCGCGAGACCTACTGTCTCTACGCTTATACCTAAATCTTGCTCGCGCATATGCACGCCCTGTCTCGCGCATATGCGCGAGTTATTCTGCATCGGCACATTGCAGCTCGCGCATATGCGCACCTCTTCTCGCGCATATGCGCGAGGTGTTCGGTCCTCGCACATGTAAAATGTCTTCCTCTTGTCTTTCTCAGGCTTTTCCTTCCATAATCACATCAATTCGTCAATTAGATTATTTTGGATTAAATGATATAATTCCGGGCATTACAATTCCCCCTTTTAAGATCTGATTTCGTCCCCGAAATCACAGACAATCAAATCACGTAAGATAAGAAATATAACAGAAGCTAAATAAAAAACTCACATCAATGAAATAACTCCGGGAATTTATGTCCCATATCTGATTCAGTCTCCCAAGTAGCTTCTTCAATACCATGACGACTCCACTGAACTTTCACAAGCGGAATAATCTTCGTTCTGAGTTGCTTTTCTTTACGATCGAGAATCTGGATCGGCTTTTCAAAATAACTCAGAGTTTCATCAAGTTCGGCCTTGTCTGGCTGAAGAATATGAGAAGCAGGAAGATATTTCCGCAATAAAGATACATGAAACACATCATGTATTCCAGATAGAGATGGAGGAAGGGCAAGTCGATAGGCACGATCACCTATCTTTTCCAGAATCTCGTACGGACAAATATAGCGTGGAGACAACTTCCCTCTCTTGCCAAATCTGACAATGCCTCTAAAAGAAGAAATTTTCAGAAATACTCTATCTCCTGCCTTAAATACCAACGGTCGTTGTCGAATATTGGCATATTTGGCCTGTTTATCCTGACCTTTCTTCATTCTCTACTGAATCAGCTTTACTTTCTCAGTCATATCTCGAATCATATCAGGTACAATCTCAGGTACCTTAGAGATATAATCCCAATAAAGAGGGGATCTGCATTTCTTGCCATACAACGCTTCAAACGGAGCTATCTCTATACTCGTCTGATAGCTGTTGTTGTATGAGAATTCACACAAAGGTAATGAATCTTGCCAGCTAGTGTCAAAATCTAGCACTACAGCTCTCAGCATATCTTCTGACGTCTGGATAGTCCGTTCTGACTGTCCGTCAGTATGAGGATGATATGCAGTACTCAGATGTAACTTCGTGCCTAGAGCTTGTTGCAGACTGTGCCAAAAGTGCGAAGTAAATCGAGGATCACGATCTGATACAATGGATTTCGGCACTCCATGCAATCTGACCACTTCTCTGACATAAATCTCTGCCATCTCTGCCATCTGGTCGTGTCTGTACGTCATTTTGTAAGGAATAAAACATGCTGATTTGGTCAATCTGTCAATAACGACCCAAATCGCATCACAACCTCGGGAGAATCGTGGTAGCTTCATCACAAAATCCATAGAAATGTGATCTCATTTCCATTTTGGAATAGATAAGCTATGCAATAGACCTCCTGGTTTCATTCTTTCCGCTTTCATCTGTTGGAAATTCAGACATCTGGAAACAAAATCTGTGATATCTGATTTCATCTGTTTCCACCAAAACTGTTTCTTCAAATCATTATACATTTTTCTGCCACCAGGATGAATACTGAATCGACTACCGTGTGCTTCTGAAAAAATATGTTGTTTCACATCTGAAACAACTGGCACAATAAGACGATTATTCACATATAATACATCCTTACGAACCTGATATTCTGATCGATGCCCTGATCTGACCATCGCAATCGATTTCTGAATATTTTGATCAACTTTCTGTGCTTCTTTAGTTCTTAAAATCAGTTCCAGTTCGACTTGAACGGTATAAAGTCTCAGAGGCTTACAGTCTGTCTCAAATACTAATCCAGAAAGATAGCAATCTTCAATTAAATTTGAAACACCAATCGTCGATAAGGATAAAGAACATATCTTTCGACTCAGTGTATCAGCTGCTGCATTTGATTTCCCTGGACAATATTTGATTTCACAATCAAAATCTTTTAACAAATCAAGCCATCTTCGTTGCCTCATATTCAGTTCTGACTGTGAAAATAGATATTTCAAACTTTTGTGATCAGAATAAATTTAAAACTTTTCACCATATAGATAGTGTCGCCAAATCTTCAATGCAAATACGATGGCAGCTAATTCAAGATCATGAATCGGGTAGCAAGTCTCATGTGATTTGAATTGTCTTGAGGCATAAGCAATAACATGTCCTCGCTGCTTCAGAACACAATCTAATCCTCTGCGAGAAGCATAACAATACACAACAAAATCACCAGTACCTGACGGAATAGTCAACACCGGAGCACTGGTTAATCTCCTTTTTAACTCTAGAAAAATGGATTCACATTCCTCTAACCAAAGAAAAGGAGTATTTTTCTGAGTCAGCTGACTAATCGGCTTAGCAATACTCGAAATGTTTTTAATAAATCGTCGATAATAGCCTGCTAAACCCATAAAACTGCGTATCTCTGGCACTGATGTTAGTCTAGGCCAATTGATCACAGCCTCAAATTTGCTAGAATCAACAGATATACCATCCCCGGATATAATATTCCCCAAAAATACAACATGTCTCAGCCAAAACTCATATTTTGATAGTTTTGCATACAGTTTCTCAGCTCTCAGAGTTCTCAATACAATTCTCAAATGTTCAGCATGATGAGTCATATTCTTTGAATATATCAGAATATCATCAATAAAATAATCACAAAATCATCAAGATATTTCTGTAATATACGGTTCAACAAACCCATAAATACAGCTGGAGCATTCGTTAAACCAAACGGCATGACTATAAACTCATAGTGGACATACCTGGTTCTGAAAGCTGTCTTCGATATATCAAAATCTCTAACTCCCAGCTGATGATATCCAGATGTCAGATCGATCTTGGAATAAACTGTAGACCCTGCAACTGATCAAATAAATCATCAATGAGAGGCAAAGGGTATTTATTCTTTACCATAGCCTTGTTCAATTGCCAATAATCAATGCAGAGTCTCACTGAATCGGCTTTCTTTCTAACAAACAATACTGGAGCACCCCAAGGAGAAACACTCGATCTGATGTAGCCCTTGGCTAGTAATACTTCTAACTGCTCTTTCAATTCTTTCAGTTAAATCGGTGCCATTCTGTATGAAGTTTTCGAAATAGGAACTGTATCTGGTAACAACTCAATGCTGAAATCTATTTCCCGGACTAGAGGCAAAGCTGGAATCTCATCTGGAAAGACGTCAGCAAACTCACATAACACTGGAAATCTCCCAATGTAGGGCTCGATTTTAGTATATCTACTGAATACACAAGGAATCCCTCTTCTCCATTCAATAATAATCGAGTAATAGACAAAGCAGATATCAAAGGAATTCGAGCTCTCGAACCCTTACAGTAAAATTTCAATTCATCAGCCATTTCACGTCTGAATCTTACAATTTTCTGGAAACAATCTACGGTAGCTCTGTACTTGGTCAGCATATCAATACCGATAATGCAGTCAAAATTAGACAAACCGAGTACAATACAATCTAACTCAATCTCATTACCATCATACCGCAGTATACAATGTTTAACAGAGTTCACTAATACAAGAATTCTCCTCAAAGGTGAAGAGACAGATACTACAGCAGATAAAGACTCAACAGGCAAAGCATGCATCAATGCAAATCTCTCGGAGATAAAAGTATGAGATGAACCCGTATCAATCAATACATAAGCAGGATAACCAAAAAGAGAACAGTTACCTGCAACAACATAATCATGTGCTTCTTGGGCCTGTTCCTCAGCCAATGAAAACACTCTGGCATGCTGTCTTGGAGGCTCGCTAGCAGTCTGGCTTCCTCCTGGCCTCGGCTGTGACTGGGCAGGTGCTGGCTGAAAAGAGTGAACAGAAGATGATATTTTATCAGGCTGAGCCACTGATCCAGATGATTCTGCTCCCTGGGATCGTTGAGAACCTCGCTGTGGACAAACTCTGACAGAATGTCCCTGCTGTCTGCAGATGTTGCAACTACCAAATACTCCTTGGCATTGCTCTGTGGGATGCCTTCCTACACATGTTCTACAATAGACCCCGGTATAATTCTAGCTCTATCGTGAACCACTGGAGCTAGATGAACTACTACCAGACTTCTTAAATTGTTTCCCCCTGGCTTTCAAATGATCCTTCTTCCCATTGCTACTACTGTCACTCTCAAATCTGGGAGGAGGTTGGTGGAACTGAGTTGAGGGTTGTTGCTGTTTCGGTGCTGGTGCAACATATGAAGCAACTTTCTGCCTGATCAGGTCAGCTTCAGCTTCTTTTGCTCTATTCAAAGCATCAGCAAAATTATTTAGTCCTCAGTATTTACCAATGTAAAAATATCAGGATTCAGTCCATTAATGAACTCATCAGCCACTACTTCATCATTCTCAGCAACATGTGGAGCAAAACGTAGCAAGGTAGAGAATTTAGCCACATATTATTCAATATTCAGATTACCCTGTTTCAGATGGGCAAACTCTGCTCCCTTGTCTTTTCTGAACGATAATGGGAAAATCGTTGATAGAATTCTATTTTAAAGATTTTTCAAGTAATAACTGTACCTCTATGCTCCAAAGCTCTCTTGGTTGTAAGCCACCAATTCTTCGCAACATCATGCAATTGGTGCCCAATCAATCTGACTCTCCCCTCATCTTTATAATCAAGTGAATCAAACAACATCTCAATGTCGTGAAGCCAACTCTCACAATCAACAGACGTCTCAGTGCCTTTCAGAGTCGGTGGTTTGAACGACTGAAATCTCTTCAACAGTGTTTCCATGGGTGTCGCTGTAACATCCATCAGATTATTGGAACCATGTTCTGGGATTCTTCGAGAAGGCATATCTGATTATCAAAATGATTAGAAATCAAGTCTAACAAATCTGTTTCAGTCCTCCTCTGATCATCTTACTGCTGATCAAGAATTGGTTCTGATTCGTTCTTCAATAATACACGTTTCCAATCAAATCAGATAATCAGGTAAACATGTATTTTATAAAGATGTAAAACATGCTAGCAACACAAAAGCGAGGAAGAAGACTCCATCTACCGCGCTCACTCTCTTCTATTTCAATATAAGGAACATACAGCTCTGATACCACCTGCTGTGGGGACCCGGACGCTAACTAATCTTCTAAATCATCTTTGGGATTAAATGGATCAATTAAATAAACTGGGTCAATTTTTTTTTTTAAATAAACAAGTGTACAAAATGTGACAACATGTGATAATCAATCTTATTTTATTCGCAAGATCAAGTTTAACATCTCAACCTGATCAAAATTACAAACTTGTTCAAAATAAAACCATACAAACTAAGGTTCAACAAGTACATATCAAGTGTTGAAAACCAATTCTCCTTCTGGGCCCGGATCTCCACTCTAACCTCGATCTCTTATCCTATTCTTGACTTTGATCTTGTCCCACATGTTGTTATGCACACATAAAAACACAACAACAGCCGGATAACTCCGATGAGAATATAATTCCCAGTATAAACAATGTATACATGCATTTCATATAAACATATACAAAAGCATAAACATTTATCAAATAACATGTATCACAATATGAGGAACATGAATCGATATAAACTGTAAATCAAACTCGTAGACTCTTAATTTTTGACTCGACTCTTATCTAGGGATCCCGGTTCCCAGACATTGGTACAATATATTGAATCTCTACAATAGGAGTCGATCTACACCTAAGCACATCCATATAAACCAAACATCCAATTACTTGGCACCTCTGCCAAAGACTCTTTCTCGATATCTATCTTCTATCATCTGCTTTTCTATAAATCAATAGAATAAGCATACACAATCAAGGAATACAAAGGTATTAAAACATGAACAAGTAAGTATGTGGTTTTGGGAAACTCAATTCGTATCTAACTCGAGTTATATCTCCTGGTTTAATACCTTTCTTTTCTCGGGGTTCGGCTTTGTTCTGTCTTTGAAATCTTCAATACCAATCTGGAATGACATTCGAGAAGGACAATATCAATATACAACTCAAATCAAGTCATGATTGATCAATCTCAATCTAATTCTGTTTCGACGGCATAACATCGCAATCTCGATATATCCCGGTAACTCAATATCATCATATACAAATTTCAATAACTCAGAATCTATCAATCAACACAATTCCAGTACCAAATCTGTATATTATCCATCAAACATATCTGGAAAATGATAACAATTTCATACGGTATCCGTTCTTTGATCCGGTTTCGATTATATGATTACAACCATCTCAGGAACACATAATATAAATCAAACTCTGGTCTCAACATCAAGTTTTTGAATCATATAAGAAAGTAGTAAAACTTACATACTTTTGAAGTTCTTGACGAAAGGAACACGGTACTGAACTCGGATTGAAAATCGGACGACCGGATCTTGTAAAAATCAAAATTCTATGAGGTGAAGAAATTTGAAGATTCTCCCATGGATTCTCGATTTCTGCTGTCCAAATCTGATGGAAATTGAAGGGTTTACATATATTATGCATGGCAAGGGACGTGTGGCTCATTCTTAGTTCAGCACGTCTCGTGCATATGTGCAACCATCACCGGCGCATATGCGCGAGAGTCTCTGTCTCGGCATTTTACATTTCACCATCTCGCGCATATGTGCGTCCCATGCTCGTGCATATGCGCGAGACCTACTGTCTCTGCGCTTATACCTAAATCTTGCTCGCGCATATACGCGCCCTTTCTCGCGCATATGCGCGAGGTCTTCTGCCTCGGCACATTGGGTCTACAAATATTCCTTCCATGGAAATAAAATTCTGTAAGAACACGACTTTGCCAATCCAAAAGTAACAATTGATCAACTTTTCATACATTTGATTGTTCCTCAGAGTCTGCTACATGATTCACAGATGTTGGGTTTGTTCATCTGGACTGTCGGAATATATTATAAAGTCTTCAATAAAGACTATGATGAACTTGTCGAGGAAGTTATTGTATACTATATTCATCAAATCTATGAACACATTGGGGAATTCGTCAATCCATATGGAATTACTAGAAACTTATAATGTCGATATTTTGTTCAGAATGTTGTATTTGGAATATCCTCTTACCTTACTTGCAGCTAATGATAGCCGAATCACAAGTCAATCTCCGAGTATATACATGTACCTTGCTATTGATCAAAAACCTTATGGAAGCAAGGATAGTTATTCTTCAATGATACTCTTTATTTTCGGTAATCAATACAGAGCCTCATAGCACATTTTTCTTCTTCACAAAAAGAACCGATGCTCCTCAAGGAGAAACGCTCAGTCGGATGTATGCTTTTTAGAGAAGATCCTAAAGTTTTTTCTTTAACTCGCACATCTCTGATGGTTCTAATCTATAGGATGCCCAAGAAATAAGAGTGGCCCTCGACAGTAACTCTATTTTGAATTCTACTTTTCTCTCCAGAGGCAGTCTTGAAATCTCATCGAGAAACGCATCCACTGGTGGAATTCTTTGGATGTCATCTCTTTGCGTTGCTGTATATATGGCATAAATGAGTTAAAATCTTCCATTTTCTCTAAAGCATGTTGTACTTTCAACGCTTATATCATTGGCATAGGGGGTCAATCTCCCTCATCATTGGAGTATCAAATTTTATTTCATCCGAACGAAATTGGACTAGTCACTGATGGCAATCCATCGTTGCTCTTTACTTGGTTAACAAGTCAATACTCGTAATGCAATCAAAGTAACTCATGGCCAGAATCATCACGTCATGGACAAGTACTTCTCTTCAAAATCTATACAATCTAACACTAGGTGTTTATCCAGAATCAAAACCCATTGATACTCCAAATAAAAACGTCTAAACGAACATATGTTAACTTATTTTTTTTGAAAAATCGAGATAAGATAAATGAATGAGATGCTCCAATATATATGAGAACATATTAAGGAATACCATATAAATAAAATTTACCTATGATAACCCTTTCATTCTCAGCTTCGTTCTACTCCTGGTTGAGAGCGAAAACATGGCACTAGACTTGAGGGTGCTGTTGAGATCCTCCTCTCCATGAACCTGGATCGTATGCTGGATAGATACCTCAAAATGTCTACCTATGTGAGTCCCTTCCATCGAGCCTCATCCACTTTGGTCCCCATGTTGTGATTCGTGTTCTCTCGTGCCCAAACAAAATGGAAGTTTTAAAATTTTTATTTTATTTTGGCAATCAAAAATATAAATTCATAATCACGGAAATATAATAAACTGTTGGAAAATGTAACATGTGAATATACCTGCTACAACAACATCAAACATTAATAAATTTATACAACCAATTCAATTTTCATCAATAAATTAAGAAATAAAACAACAAATATATCCCCACTTGTAACGTCCAAAACCAACCCACGTAAACCACATGCATGCAAATGATTTAAATTGAATATTTAATTTATTTAATTGACTTTAAATGCGTGCATGATGCATACGACATGATTAAAGGTATCATTGCATGATTTTATGAAAACTGTAGATTTTAATCGAATATTCGATAATAGGCTGGGTAAAAAAGATCTGGTACGACCGATATAAAACAAATATTTTTTGATAAATATTTTTAAGGCATATTAATATGATTAAATATGACTAAATTTTTCTAAAAATGATAAAGCTCGAATTATTTTACGAGACGGTCTCGATTTTATTCGGGAAGTCGGGTTTCGGCAAACGAGGGACTTTTAAAAGATCAAAATTATTATTTTCGAAAACTAAATTTTATAAACTTTTATTTTTCAATTAAATAAGTGTTATTGAGCCTAATCTACCAACGATAAGTAGGCCCAATTTCACCTAAACCCAAAGGCTCAAAATCTAAGCCCATTAACATGCAAATTAAAATCTATAAAAAGGATTCCTGGGTATTTTTCTTGAGATAGAAGCCGAAAACACACACTTTACACACGCTAAAATTCGAAATATTGGAGAGGAAGAAAATAAGGAGTCTACATCGCCCGTTCGATCTTCTTCGTGCCTCATGCCAACAATCGCATATTCAAGCATTTTAAAACGCAAATGAACGTTTCTAATTTTATTTGACACATCATTCAATCCATATTATGCATGTTTTGTTTATTTTTGCATGAAAAATAATGGAATTCAAATTGTTTATCATTTTGACGATTAATTTTAAAGTTTGAAGAATTTTACGTGTATATGAACGTGTTATGATTTCCAACGAGTACGCTGCCAACATAAGACGTTTAAGAGATTGAACATGTGCCGTTTAGGCACGAGACGAGGGCTGTACAAGCGATAGAAGGGGTTGTGCATTGCTGATGCTAGGGCCTAGGGCTTTCATAGGACATGTGCATGTAGGGTCTCGGCCAAGGGAATACGGGTGTGCGTCTCGACCAAGGCTTGGGCAAGGGGTCATGCTAGACGTGACTAAGGGATAGGAAGAGTCCTAGCATGGCTAGGACCCAAGGAATAACGGTAGGGAAGAGTCCACAACCTCATGGACTCCTCCAATGTACGCGGCAGGCTGTTGCTGAGGGTAGGGTTAGCGGCATGACTAGGAAGGTCTAGGCAGGTCCAGTAGGGTCTAGGGAGGTTGGTCAAGGATCGGGACAGAGACTGGTGCCGCCTGGTCCATGGTGGCTCGAAAAAATAGGAAGAAACAGGTTGCGGCTGTGAGGCTTGTGCGTGATCTGGGAGGCTTGTGCGTGATGCAAGGGGAGTCTAGGAGGGTCAGGGCTAGGTGTGGTTCAAGGTGGCTCAGCCATGGTTCGATGAACTCTGGGGCGGGGCTGTGGCTCAAGGAAATTTGCTAGGGTTCGAGTTTAGGGTAGGAAGAAAGGGTTCGATACATGGTCCACGAGGGTCGATTCATAGTTCATGAGGGTAGTTTAGGTATGAAAAGTTTATGTTTAAAATTTAAGAAGAAAATATTTAATTTGAACTAATTCGAGAATTTAACACTTTACGAATTATTAATTAAAAAAATTAAATTAAAAAGCCGATTTTACGTTAAATAAAAATATTAAAAATTAAATTTATGCTTAAATAATTATTTGGGATGGTCTCGAGTCAATAAAATTAAGAAAAAGTCAAAAACGAGAAATTTTAAACCCAGGGGCAAAACGATCATTTTACACTTGGGTGATACGAAAAGAGCTGGAAGTGTCTTGAGGAATCATAACGCATTTTAACTGATGTTTTTGAACGTTTATGATGAAAATATGATATTTTATGATTTATGGTAAAGCTATGAAATTTTTACTGTTAAAAATGTTATTTTTCAAATGTGGAAATGACACAATATTTTATAATTAAAAAAAAAGAAAAAATATTTTGAAGGATGTGGAATGACTGTGACATAAAGGATATGATATATAATTTTTGGGAATATCGTGAGGGAGAAGGGCCTAGAGGAGCCTGTTTACGGAAAAAGCCCCAGAGGGAGCCCAATGATTGTATTTCCATTTTACGTCGGTGCCTAGTGCCCGTCCCCATACGCAATAGTGAGCTAATCCTGATCAGTCGACCAGAGGATAAAGGTTAGTCACTTTCAAGGATCAAAATTCACCCAAAAAACGATAAATTATTGGCAGCTTTACGATTTTACGATTCATGATATATCAATGATTACAAGTTTATTTAGAGTAAAAGTATGATTTTAATGCATGTGCTTGTATATGTATTATTTTTTACTCTTGTTTAAAACTTGCTGAGTCATTAAACTCACTAGGGTTGAATGCTAGTTGAAGCTTGAGCGGAACGAGCCATATAGTACACTCCCGAAGGACTTTATTTTCTGCATTAACTTGATAGTTAAAAGTTTAAAGATTTTGCTAATGATTTTATTAGAGATTTTTATGCTTTATTTTTAGAGTTAGGATGATCATGTTAAAGGTTGGCGTTGAATTTTGTTAATTGAAGATTTAGATATTTTTATGCATTTGAGATTTTATATGTTAAATTATTTTTATATATAGAAATGTTAAGTTATTTTAAATAGTGAATCCAAAGTAGGTATGAATTTTTTCTAGTAGGATTTTAAGTTAAAAAAGTAGTGGACGTTTCACCACTTTCCATTGCTCTCAATCTGACCTGCCAAACCTATGACTTGTCTCATCAAAATAAGTTGTCCAAGATAAAATCAAGGACGTGAGCGACCTAATCACATAATATGAAATATATAAGTATAATAACATGTATATGCATGCATGAATTATGAATTGTTGATCAAGGATTAAACTGGAAACTCATTCTCATTCTGTGTTTGGGCGCTTTAGTGTGTGCGCATTGTTCCGTCAATCCAATTGGTGCCTCACTCACAAATTGAGTTCCTGGACTTGAATTTCCTGGGTTACTGTGCCCAGCAAGTCAACTTGTGGCTAGGGTTTTTATTGACTCTAATGTAAAACAATATTTATTTTAATTATATTTTACATTTTATTCAATTATGACATTATACTTTATATGTATATTAATGCTAGCTGTATAGATAAAGTCTTTGAATATACAATAAGTACCATGATGTCTTCCTCTCAAAGTAAGATCATGAATTTTATTAGGAAGTGTACCATATATTCTAAACAGGTTCCTAGTCGAATCATAAAAAATATGGTAAAGTTCGTTCAAACTTGAGACTAGTATTTGTGATGTAAACGCCATATTTCATTGACAAGAGAATGGAGATGTTCATTCAATGGGTGCTCATATGATGATGCACTAAACAACCCTCCATCAAACTGTCCAAGTGGGTCTCACTTATCGAGTGGAATTGTAACGTCCCGAAAATTTGAAGGTCAAAGTAAACCACATGTATGCAAGTTAACAAATTTCTTATGTATTTTAATTAAATGTTTTTAATTGCATGAATTAAATATGGTGTGCATGTTTACATATTTAAAATATATCTTTCTACATAAATACATAACAATGTGTTTTAAAAAGATTATTCGAGACGCGATCGAGGAACGGAGGTTGGAGACCATATGCGATAAAATATTTTATTAAATGATTATTTTTAAAGGTTTAATATGTGGTGTCTTTTAAATATAATTTTCGAAATGAGGTGTTTTATACGTCGAATCTTATTTTTAAACGGTATTCGATTTTCGAAGAAAATAAAGACTTTTTGAGAACTCGGCTATTAATTTCACAAACTTTCCTAAATAAAATATTTTAATTATTATCTAATGGGCTTAATAGGCCTAATATACTATGTTAATGGGCCTAAGCTTATACCATGTTTTCTAATTGATTTTTAAAGCCAAAACCCCTCTCCCGATCCCTCATAACTCACGTCCCCTCACACCCTAAGTATACTAGGACTCTCCCCTCCCCCTTGACACACGTACACATGAGATTTTGGAGAAAACAACTCACGAAAAGCTTGAGGAAAATTCACCAAGGTCATCTCCACCGACGTCCCTCGATTCGCCAAAACGTTTTCGTGCGTAATAAACGCAAAGGCACACATTAACTTTTTTTCAAACATCTTTCACACTATATTATGTATATTTGATTATGTCTACAAGGAATACAAAGGTATTAAAACATGAACAAGTAAGTATGTGGTTTTGGGAAACTCAATTCGTATCTAACTCGAGTTATATCTCCCGGTTTAATACCTTTCTTATCTCGGGGTTCGGCTTTGTTCTGTCTTTGAAATCTTCAATACCAATCTGGAATGACATTCGAGAAGGACAATATCAATATACAACTCAAATCAAGTCATGATTGATCAATCTCAATCTAATTCTGTTTCGACGGCATAACATCGCAATCTCGATATATCCCGGTAACTCAATATCAACATATACAAATTTCAATAACTCAGAATCTATCAATCAACACAATTCCAGTACCAAATCTGTATATTATCCATCAAACATATCTGGAAAATGATAACAATTTCATACGGTATCCGTTCTTTGATCCGGTTTCGATTATATGATTACAACCATCTCAGGAACACATAATATAAATCAAACTCTGGTTCCTTCAACATCAAGTTTTTGAATCATATAAGAAAGTAGTAAAACTTACATACTTTTGAAGTTCTTGACGAAAGGAACACGGTACTGAACTCGGATTGAAAATCGGACGACCGGATCTTGTAAAAATCAAAATTCTATGAGGTGAAGAAATTTGAAGATTCTCCCATGGATTCTCGATTTCTGCTGTCCAAATCTGATGGAAATTGAAGGGTTTACATATATTATGCATGGCAAGGGACGTGTGGCTCATTCTTAGTTCAGCACGTCTCGTGCATATGTGCAACCATCACCGGCGCATATGCGCGAGAGTCTCTGTCTCGGCATTTTACATTTCACCATCTCGCGCATATGTGCGTCCCATGCTCGTGCATATGCGCGAGACCTACTGTCTCTGCGCTTATACCTAAATCTTGCTCGCGCATATACGCGCCCTTTCTCGCGCATATGCGCGAGGTCTTCTGCCTCGGCACATTGGGTCTACAAATATTCCTTCCATGGAAATAAAATTCTGTAAGAACACGACTTTGCCAATCCAAAAGTAACAATTGATCAACTTTTCATACATTTGATTGTTCCTCAGAGTCTGCTACATGATTCACAGATGTTGGGTTTGTTCATCTGGACTGTCGGAATATATTATAAAGTCTTCAATAAAGACTATGATGAACTTGTCGAGGAAGTTATTGTATACTATATTCATCAAATCTATGAACACATTGGGGAATTCGTCAATCCATATGGAATTACTAGAAACTTATAATGTCGATATTTTGTTCAGAATGTTGTATTTGGAATATCCTCTTACCTTACTTGCAGCTAATGATAGCCGAATCACAAGTCAATCTCCGAGTATATACATGTACCTTGCTATTGATCAAAAACCTTATGGAAGCAAGGATAGTTATTCTTCAATGATACTCTTTATTTTCGGTAATCAATACAGAGCCTCATAGCACATTTTTCTTCTTCACAAAAAGAACCGATGCTCCTCAAGGAGAAACGCTCAGTCGGATGTATGCTTTTTAGAGAAGATCCTAAAGTTTTTTCTTTAACTCGCACATCTCTGATGGTTCTAATCTATAGGATGCCCAAGAAATAAGAGTGGCCCTCGACAGTAACTCTATTTTGAATTCTACTTTTCTCTCCAGAGGCAGTCTTGAAATCTCATCGAGAAACGCATCCACTGGTGGAATTCTTTGGATGTCATCTCTTTCCGTTGCTGTATATATGGCATAAATGAGTTAAAAATCTTCCATTTTCTCTAAAGCATGTTGTACTTTCAACGCTTATATCATTGGCATAGGGGGTCAATCTCCCTCATCATTGGAGTATCAAATTTTATCTCATCCGAACGAAATTGGACTAGTCACTGATGGCAATCCATCGTTGCTCTTTACTTGGTTAACAAGTCAATACTCGTAATGCAATCAAAGTAACTCATGGCCAGAATCATCACGTCATGGACAAGTACTTCTCTTCAAAATCTATACAATCTAACACTAGGTGTTTATCCAGAATCAAAACCCATTGATACTCCAAATAAAAACGTCTAAACGAACATATGTTAACTTATTTTTTTTGAAAAATCGAGATAAGATAAATGAATGAGATGCTCCAATATATATGAGAACATATTAAGGAATACCATATAAATAAAATTTACCTATGATAACCCTTTCATTCTCAGCTTCGTTCTACTCCTGGTTGAGAGCGAAAACATGGCACTAGACTTGAGGGTGCTGTTGAGATCCTCCTCTCCATGAACCTGGATCGTATGCTGGATAGATACCTCAAAATGTCTACCTATGTGAGTCCCTTCCATCGAGCCTCATCCACTTTGGTCCCCATGTTGTGATTCGTGTTCTCTCGTGCCCAAACAAAATGGAAGTTTTAAAATTTTTATTTTATTTTGGCAATCAAAAATATAAATTCATAATCACGGAAATATAATAAACTGTTGGAAAATGTAACATGTGAATATACCTGCTACAACAACATCAAACATTAATAAATTTATACAACCAATTCAATTTTCATCAATAAATTAAGAAATAAAACAACAAATATATCCCCACTTGTAACGTCCAAAACCAACCCACGTAAACCACATGCATGCAAATGATTTAAATTGAATATTTAATTTATTTAATTGACTTTAAATGCGTGCATGATGCATACGACATGATTAAAGGTATCATTGCATGATTTTATGAAAACTGTAGATTTTAATCGAATATTCGATAATAGGCTGGGTAAAAAAGATCTGGTACGACCGATATAAAACAAATATTTTTTGATAAATATTTTTAAGGCATATTAATATGATTAATTATGACTAAATTTTTCTAAAAATGATAAAGCTCGAATTATTTTACGAGACGGTCTCGATTTTATTCGGGAAGTCGGGTTTCGGCAAACGAGGGACTTTTAAAAGATCAAAATTATTATTTTCGAAAACTAAATTTTATAAACTTTTATTTTTCAATTAAATAAGTGTTATTGAGCCTAATCTACCAACGATAAGTAGGCCCAATTTCACCTAAACCCAAAGGCTCAAAATCTAAGCCCATTAACATGCAAATTAAAATCTATAAAAAGGATTCCTGGGTATTTTTCTTGAGATAGAAGCCGAAAACACACACTTTACACACGCTAAAATTCGAAATATTGGAGAGGAAGAAAATAAGGAGTCTACATCGCCCGTTCGATCTTCTTCGTGCCTCATGCCAACAATCGCATATTCAAGCATTTTAAAACGCAAATGAACGTTTCTAATTTTATTTGACACATCATTCAATCCATATTATGCATGTTTTGTTTATTTTTGCATGAAAAATAATGGAATTCAAATTGTTTATCATTTTGACGATTAATTTTAAAGTTTGAAGAATTTTACGTGTATATGAACGTGTTATGATTTCCAACGAGTACGCTGCCAACATAAGACGTTTAAGAGATTGAACATGTGCCGTTTAGGCACGAGACGAGGGCTGTACAAGCGATAGAAGGGGTTGTGCATTGCTGATGCTAGGGCCTAGGGCTTTCATAGGACATGTGCATGTAGGGTCTCGGCCAAGGGAATACGGGTGTGCGTCTCGACCAAGGCTTGGGCAAGGGGTCATGCTAGACGTGACTAAGGGATAGGAAGAGTCCTAGCATGGCTAGGACCCAAGGAATAACGGTAGGGAAGAGTCCACAACCTCATGGACTCCTCCAATGTACGCGGCAGGCTGTTGCTGAGGGTAGGGTTAGCGGCATGACTAGGAAGGTCTAGGCAGGTCCAGTAGGGTCTAGGGAGGTTGGTCAAGGATCGGGACAGAGACTGGTGCCGCCTGGTCCATGGTGGCTCGAAAAAATAGGAAGAAACAGGTTGCGGCTGTGAGGCTTGTGCGTGATCTGGGAGGCTTGTGCGTGATGCAAGGGGAGTCTAGGAGGGTCAGGGCTAGGTGTGGTTCAAGGTGGCTCAGCCATGGTTCGATGAACTCTGGGGCGGGGCTGTGGCTCAAGGAAATTTGCTAGGGTTCGAGTTTAGGGTAGGAAGAAAGGGTTCGATACATGGTCCACGAGGGTCGATTCATAGTTCATGAGGGTAGTTTAGGTATGAAAAGTTTATGTTTAAAATTTAAGAAGAAAATATTTAATTTGAACTAATTCGAGAATTTAACACTTTACGAATTATTAATTAAAAAAATTAAATTAAAAAGCCGATTTTACGTTAAATAAAAATATTAAAAATTAAATTTATGCTTAAATAATTATTTGGGATGGTCTCGAGTCAATAAAATTAAGAAAAAGTCAAAAACGAGAAATTTTAAACCCAGGGGCAAAACGATCATTTTACACTTGGGTGATACGAAAAGAGCTGGAAGTGTCTTGAGGAATCATAACGCATTTTAACTGATGTTTTTGAACGTTTATGATGAAAATATGATATTTTATGATTTATGGTAAAGCTATGAAATTTTTACTGTTAAAAATGTTATTTTTCAAATGTGGAAATGACACAATATTTTATAATTAAAAAAAAAGAAAAAATATTTTGAAGGATGTGGAATGACTGTGACATAAAGGATATGATATATAATTTTTGGGAATATCGTGAGGGAGAAGGGCCTAGAGGAGCCTGTTTACGGAAAAAGCCCCAGAGGGAGCCCAATGATTGTATTTCCATTTTACGTCGGTGCCTAGTGCCCGTCCCCATACGCAATAGTGAGCTAATCCTGATCAGTCGACCAGAGGATAAAGGTTAGTCACTTTCAAGGATCAAAATTCACCCAAAAAACGATAAATTATTGGCAGCTTTACGATTTTACGATTCATGATATATCAATGATTACAAGTTTATTTAGAGTAAAAGTATGATTTTAATGCATGTGCTTGTATATGTATTATTTTTTACTCTTGTTTAAAACTTGCTGAGTCATTAAACTCACTAGGGTTGAATGCTAGTTGAAGCTTGAGCGGAACGAGCCATATAGTACACTCCCGAAGGACTTTATTTTCTGCATTAACTTGATAGTTAAAAGTTTAAAGATTTTGCTAATGATTTTATTAGAGATTTTTATGCTTTATTTTTAGAGTTAGGATGATCATGTTAAAGGTTGGCGTTGAATTTTGTTAATTGAAGATTTAGATATTTTTATGCATTTGAGATTTTAAATGTTAAATTATTTTTATATATAGAAATGTTAAGTTATTTTAAATATTGAATCCAAAGTAGGTATGAATTTTTTCTAGTAGGATTTTAAGTTAAAAAAGTAGTGGACGTTTCACCACTTTCCATTGCTCTCAATCTGACCTGCCAAACCTATGACTTGTCTCATCAAAATAAGTTGTCCAAGATAAAATCAAGGACGTGAGCGACCTAATCACATAATATGAAATATATAAGTATAATAACATGTATATGCATGCATGAATTATGAATTGTTGATCAAGGATTAAACTGGAAACTCATTCTCATTCTGTGTTTGGGCGCTTTAGTGTGTGCGCATTGTTCCGTCAATCCAATTGGTGCCTCACTCACAAATTGAGTTCCTGGACTTGAATTTCCTGGGTTACTGTGCCCAGCAAGTCAACTTGTGGCTAGGGTTTTTATTGACTCTAATGTAAAACAATATTTATTTTAATTATATTTTACATTTTATTCAATTATGACATTATACTTTATATGTATATTAATGCTAGCTGTATAGATAAAGTCTTTGAATATACAATAAGTACCATGATGTCTTCCTCTCAAAGTAAGATCATGAATTTTATTAGGAAGTGTACCATATATTCTAAACAGGTTCCTAGTCAAATCATAAAAAATATGGTAAAGTTCGTTCAAACTTGAGACTAGTATTTGTGATGTAAACGCCATATTTCATTGACAAGAGAATGGAGATGTTCATTCAATGGGTGCTCATATGATGATGCACTAAACAACCCTCCATCGAACTGTCCAAGTGGGTCTCACTTATCGAGTGGAATTGTAACGTCCCGAAAATTTGAAGGTCAAAGTAAACCACATGTATGCAAGTTAACAAATTTCTTATGTATTTTAATTAAATGTTTTTAATTGCATGAATTAAATATGGTGTGCATGTTTACATATTTAAAATATATCTTTCTACATAAATACATAACAATGTGTTTTAAAAAGATTATTCGAGACGCGATCGAGGAACGGAGGTTGGAGACCATATGCGATAAAATATTTTATTAAATGATTATTTTTAAAGGTTTAATATGTGGTGTCTTTTAAATATAATTTTCGAAATGAGGTGTTTTTATACGTCGAATCTTATTTTTAAACGGTATTCGATTTTCGAAGAAAATAAAGACTTTTTGAGAACTCGGCTATTAATTTCACAAACTTTCCTAAATAAAATATTTTAATTATTATCTAATGGGCTTAATAGGCCTAATATACTATGTTAATGGGCCTAAGCTTATACCATGTTTTCTAATTGATTTTTAAAGCCAAAACCCCTCTCCCGATCCCTCATAACTCACGTCCCCTCACACCCTAAGTATACTAGGACTCTCCCCTCCCCCTTGACACACGTACACATGAGATTTTGGAGAAAACAACTCACGAAAAGCTTGAGGAAAATTCACCAAGGTCATCTCCACCGACGTCCCTCGATTCGCCAAAATGTTTTCGTGCGTAATAAACGCAAAGGCACACATTAACTTTCTTTCAAACATCTTTCACACTATATTATGTATATTTGATTATGTCTACATGGGTAATATGATGCACACGTGTTATTTTCGTTTTTAAGGCTATACATGCATAAAACTAGAGTTTTCTCTTTTTAAAACACTTCCTAATGATGCAAAAAAGGGCTTCCATGGTAGTGCTATGGTAAGGGACGTTTCTCAACTTGTTTAAGGGTCCATAGATGAAGGTTTAAGAGCTGGACAATAGGGAGAATAATTTTGAACGAAAATTGGGATTTCGGTGGCCTAGGGTTTCGGCTAGGAGTCTTCAGGAAGCACGGCACTTAGCTGCTTTTAAGGGGCGTCCAGGGATCCTACTAGGGTCTAGCCATGATCTTAGTTGGACCACAAGAGGGCTGGAGCGAGGGCTACGCACGAGTTGCTCCATGGGAGCTGCGCATGGCTTGTTCACGTACGGGGGAAGGATGGGCTGCTTTCGAAGGGTTATCATCTATCCAAAAGCTTCCCTAGGGTTTGTTTAGGTCCTAAGTGGGTGGCCAAGTGTCTGGTCGTGTGGCTAAGGGGCTGGGGTCGAAGCTAACCTATGTCCAAATCACACTAGAACTAGGACTCTTGTGCAGAAAAATACATCAGCCTCCTAGGCACTATCTAAGGTCTTGTTGGGCTGGAATTGGGTTGAAAATGGTTTATATAGGTTTTAATAAGATTTGGTTCAAGTTTGGTAAAGTTTAGTAAGTTTTGATTCAATACGAGTCAAAACCAGGATGTACGTCTAGGTTTAAAAATGAATCGAGGAAAATATTGAAAACCTATATTTTAAGCCTAAGAAATATTTTTGGGAGTGTATTAAGGTATTAGGATAATTTTGGGACGATTTGGTACGTCGTTCCGAGGTCTAAGGATAAATACGAAAAATTATTCTTATAGGAGTAAAACGGTCATTTTACACCAAAAATTGTGTGACGTCCTCGTAGTGCCCTCAATGCTGTAAAATATGTCAATATGAATATTTTAAATGTTTATGGAAATTTATGATGAAACCTCAACTCTAAAAGAGATGTTGTATGCTTGGTTTAAAAAAATGATTATTTTATGCATGAATTTTATAAAGTGATGAAAATATAAAATGTTGAAGGAAGTGAAGTAGTTGTGAATAATACGATGATACAATACTACGATGATATGTAAGGCCAATGTTCAGTTGACGGGTGAGAATCGCTGATGTCCTTGTCGCCCAGTACTGTTATCAGGCCTCGAGCCCGGGCCCGCACCTGCGTGACTGCACAATGAGCCCCTATAGCAACTACTTCGTATTCGTCCTCGATTTACGAAAATGATTAACCCAAGTTGCTATAGAAGACCATTGTAAGCCATTATAAACTTATTTTAAATCTTTCTTTTTTAAAATATGGGACAAGCGTATAACAATTACCCCTCCTTCAAAACGCGACGTCCTCGTCACGTCCTGACCCCTCAATCCACCAGCACCGAGAATCTAGAGGTGGCTCCTACATGTTCAAGAGATGGCTCCCGTCATGTATCACTTTGCCCCGCAGGTTCAAGAGGTGGCTCCAATGCACGTAGCACTTTGCCCCGCATAGCACTTATTTCTCGATGTTCCATGCCGGTGACTGGCTCTGATACCATTCTATCAGGCCCCGAGCCCTGTCCCGCCGCGCCTGCTGACTGCACAATGGGCCCCTATAGCAACTACTTCGTATTCGTCCTCTTTTTACGAAAATGATTAACCCAAGTTGCTATAGAAGTCCATTGTAAGCCATTATAAACTTATTTTAAATCTTTCTTTTTTAAGATATGGGACAAGGGTATCACAACTGTGGTTACACGTAAATGGATCCATCGACCTTGTGCTAATAAGAAAGTCACAAATAACAATCTTAATTCAACGAAAGAAAAACATATATGTTGTGGGGACCCGGACGCTAATTCGATTCTTAATCATATTTGGGACTACTAATTAATCAATTATAATAAACAGGGTCTAAATTGTTTTTTTAACATACACTGTTACCTGCGGAACGTAATGGCATTCCTTTATTATACATATCAGTATAAATTAAGGTACGAGTCCTGTACATCATACATTTATTCAAACTAGGGTTTAAAAACTAACATCAAGTGTCCAAACCCTATCTCTACTCCAAGTCCGCAGTTTCCACTCTAATCACGATATCTCTTCATCTCCTTGACCCTGAACCTGTCCCACCTGTTGTCATGCACACATACAAACAAGAAAACAGCCGGATACTCCGGTGAGAATTATATTCCCAGTATAAATCAAGAAACATGCATTTCATATAACAAATATAAAAGCATGAAGCATATATTCATAACATGTATCGAAATCAGAAACATGAATCAATATCAAACAATAAATCATACTCTGAACATGTACCACAATCGGGAACACGAACTAGTAATACTATATCAATTTTTAAGAACATATTCCATATAAAATTGTCAATCAGACTCGTGACTCCACATCTAAGACTAGACTCATTCCTAGTCTAGGGATCCCAGTTTCTAGTCATTGGCATTCCATATCGATCACCAGTAATAGAAGAAACTCTAATTCAATCCACATCGATATGATATCGATCAGCAGTAATAGAAGAAACTCCAATTCTATCCACATCGATAGCCAATTGTCCGGTGACCTATACGTGATAGACTTTGGCACTTTCGGCAATTCACTATCTTGTGACATCGTGCAATGTGCCCGTGGCGATCCCACCACTATCAGGAACTTCTGTCACAAGATCGCTCGTCTAATACTCGGCTAATACACGCTTCCTATAAATCAATAGAACAGCATATCAAATCAAATCATGCATATAATAACAGTAAGTATGTGATTTAGGAACCAGTATATCCTACTTGAGTCGATCTCCAATACACATTGACTTGTACCTTTGTCTTCTCGATCAGACGAAGGTCGAAGTCTCGAAGTCAAATCTATCCATATCAAATTTGAAATAAAAATATACAACTCAATTTAAGACTTGCTCTGATCAATACTCCAATTCAGGACATATCTGTCAATTTCAACAATATAACAATACAATCTCACTCGAATACTGAATTTGATCAATATCAATGTACTGATGTTCCGATAGCATCAGAATATAGCCTCGATAACCCCGTCAGTCTCAACATCACAGATATAATAACCGAATTCATAATCAATATCGGTTCAATTCATAATCTCAACAATAACATACAGTAATCTCAAATCTGTATAATCTCGATTATACAGGTTCTGAAAATCATAACAATTACATACACAGTCTGTTCTTCAATATGACTTCAAATATACGATGCTTACTATATCAGAAACACCATATATGATTCATATTCAATTCTGACAATATCATAATTTCTAGACATATCGAAACGTAGTAAAACTTACGTCCAGTTGTAGCTGTCGTTGCTAGAAACTCGGTACCGTACTCAGATTCAAAATTTAACGGACGGATCGAAATATAAAGGCGTAAAGATTTTGAGCTTCCTTTCCTCGGTTATTTTCTTTCTCCATTTCGTTGCAAAGATTGCAACACACACACACACACACATATATATATATACCCGTTTCATGTAAGGGCAAGTGGCTTGTTTTCGTTTTGCATGCCGCGCGCATATGCGCGCCCAAAGCCCGCGCATATGCGCCTGGATTTCTGCCCGGCACTTCTGAATTTATCAACTCGTGCATATGCGCGAGCCCTACTGTCTCGGGCACACACACTCTCGCGCATATGAGCGCCTCTACGCCGCGCACATGCGCCACCAATTATGTCTCAGACTTAAGCTACGGACGGCTCGCGCATATGCGTGCACTGACACCGCGCATATGCGCGAGACCTACTGTCTCCGCACATTATCCCTCGCGCACATGCGCGCCTCCATCCTGCGCATATGCGCCGACTTCTCTACCATGCTCACGCATGCACGCGCATGTGCGCGAGTACACACCCTTGCACATATATTCACGTCTTTTCTCATTTTCTCGGTCTAATACTTTCCGTCTATAATCACATCAATTAATCCATAACTCATTTCAGATTAATCTCAGATTACACTAAATAATATCCCGGGCATTACATTTCTCCCCTCTAAGATTCGATTTCGTCTTCGAAATCACAGGCAATCCAATCAGATAAAGAATGAAATGTATGATAGAGGTTAATCAGAAAACTCATTGCGACGAAACAATTCTGAAATCTCAGTCTCATATCAGATTCTGTCTTTCAGATAGTCTCTGTGATACCCTCACGACTTTACTGTATTTTCAACAGCAGAATAGTCTTCATTATGGATTATTTTCTTTCATGGATCTCTAACTCCGATCTGAAATAATAATTCAAGAAGTATAATCTTATAACACTACTCGAAATATTCATGATAGAATCAATCTCACAATACTGGCTATACAACATCCGTATATACCAATTAACAGCTCATAAAAGATTAATACTACCATCTCCTATCAATCTGATAATTTCAATCAGAGTTATATTCAATCTTCAACCTCAAATATCAACAGTCATCATCCGACGTTGACATATTCAGTCTGTTTATTCTGAGCTCTCTTTATTCTCTTCTGAATCAGTTTCAATTTCTTTTTCATATCTTTGATCCCATCAAATCCAATTTCAGGTATTACCGGGATATAATCCCCATACAAGGAAATTTACAGTTCTCACAGTACAATGCTTCGAATGATACTATCTCGATACTCATTTGATAGCTATCGTTATACAATAATTTACAAGTGACAATAAATCATGTCAATTAGTGCTAAAATCCAGCACTACAGTTCCTGGATATCCTCCAGTATCAGGATAGTTCACTCCAACTATCCGTCAATCTATACATGATAAGTGAAAGATCTAGTTGTATATCTGTCAGAAGTAAAAATTCAAATTGAAAATCATGGTATGATAATATCAACTTTGGCATTCTGTGCAATCTGCCCACTTTTTTTGACATACAAATAAATCGTCTGGTCATATCTGTACGTCATTCTGTACAAAATAACATATGCAGATTCGAGTAATCTGTCAATCACAATCCCATCACATCACAGTCTTAAAAGGAGTCCTGATAGTTCCATCACAAATCCATAGAAATTGATAGGCTTCATAATAGTTGGCATTTTTCGTGTCATATCTCTCATTGTTACCACTTTCAACGTGCTTAATTGACACATTTTTGTGTGATTTTATGTAGGATGAAGTTTTCCTGCTCTTGCGATAAAATTTGGGCTAAAAGAGTGATTTTATATCACAATTAAAGTTTCCGATATGGTAGACCAATTACCGCACGCCTTGATCCTTGTCATAAACGTGTATCAACTCTATATTTACTGGATTCTACTTTAAGGCTTCGCTTTTTATACCTTATACTTAAGAAGTAGCATTTTTCCACTTCTCTCGTGAAAACAGTGCTATCCATATTAATCTAACACCGAGTATCCGAGAGGCTAGATTTCCTTGCAATATTTTAGTAGATTTTCGAGGCTTTCGTGTGATTTAATTTAAGATTTAAGAATATTTGTTGCTTTATGATAGAACAACACAATACCTAAAGTCTATCGTTTTACGCTACTGCTATCACAAGAATTCAATGATCCGTCATTGACAATTACGGATCACTGAATTCATGGATAGCAGTAGAAAATATATATCGAATTAAATTGTCAGATTACCGAGATACAAATTTCGTATAAATAAATCATAAATCAACAAATACTTAAACAAAACACGAATATTAAATTAAATCACAAAAGCCTCACAGTGATAAATTGAAATAGTAAAAATATCCCTGAATAGAAATAAAACTTAGCCTAAGTTGTGGAGAGAACTGGGGAGAAAATCTTTGCCCTTTCTTTTCTTCTCTTCACGTGAGATTAGTGGAAGGAATTGTGTATTTTGTGAAAATCTGCCGCCTCCCCTCTTTCACGTTAGTTTTGTAGGTATAAAATACAAATTGGGCCCAAAATTATAAAAGTCTAATAATCTAAATTTAAACCTAATCACTAAAAATTAAAAGATCTTAGGAAATATCCTATTAAGAATATAGAGTTTTGTTATGAAAAAACTCTATCTTCTATTTATTCCTTGTTATGAAAATTCCTTATCTCACTAGGCAGCCAAGGAATCGTCACAAGGCGTGATCACGCCTTATGCAAAAACATCTTCTGAATTTTTATGCTCCACGTCATCCACTAAGATCATATCGGCAACTTTAATTGTGATATAAAATCACTCTTTTTAGCCAAATTTTATCGCAAGAGCAGAAACTTCATCCTACAATAAAATCACACAAAAATGTGTCAATTAAGTACGTTGAAAGTGGTAACAATGAGAGATATGACAACAAAAATGCCAATTATTATGAGCCTATCAAATCTCCCACACCTAAACCATGCTTGTCCTCAAACATAATAGAGTTCAATTCATTATCTCAACTCATTATCCTTTTTCTGCTTCATTTACTTGTCCGTAAAATATATTTTATTATTATTTTTTTTTCATGCACCAAAGAAATGTAATTGTGGGGCATCCGACTACCAACATCATGAGCAATTGCTTCCATCCGAATGTGTAGAAATAAAAACGCATAGAGTCCAAACACTCCTCACAAGATTCGCTCATTTCACTCGTAAGTGTCTAGGTATGTATCAAGGAGCTCTCATGTCAAAACACTGAAAATTTTTACCATAAGCTTGCAAATATATCATATCCTCTACCAAGTGAATGAATTAAAATGCACAAACAAGGGCTATAAATGGGTTGTACTGTGGCTAGAGGTCATGTAGGAAATAAGTACTACGGTTTATGGAACTGAAGAACACATACACACTTTCCACAGAAACAATTGCATCCATCTAACAATAACATTTTCAATCTCATTATAACATCCAAGAGCATTTTCTTTTTCGTTGCTCTTATTTTCCTTCTCACTCCCTTTTTTTTTTCTTACATATATTTTTTTCAAATATTTTTTCTCTTTTTTTTTTGTTTGTTTTTTTTTTCATAAGGAGTTTTTGAGACAACGATTTCGAGCATTAATCCTCGATCTCAACAATTTGCACTTTATTGGCTCAAAGCGTTGTTAAATGCGAAAAGTTTGTATGATTCTCCAATTCAAGGTTCAAATAAAGGGATAACCAACAAAAAGGATTTATCATAGGCTTGTAACGTGGTTATTTTTCAACAAATAGGCTCAGACTCGAACTTGGCTCACTAAGGGTAAATGAATCAGGGTAGGCTCAAAGAACGGCTTAAAATGACGCGAAAGAAAATGGTTTGAACCTAATGCCCTTTACTTTGTTTATGCACCTAATCCATCACAAGGTATCAACAAAGACATGTATAACAAAGCAAGTTCTAGAAAAATCAACAATGTATGACTAACACAAAATCAAGAAAAAATTGGAGCATGATATGATGATTGCTCATAGGCCCAAAGCTCACAAAAAAATGGTATGTGTGTTAGACCCCATACACTTGTCATTTCAACACATCATCAAGAGCAATTTCCCATAAATGTAGCAGGAAGAATGCAAAATCAGTTGCACACAGAGAATACATCAGTTTTTTTTTTCATAGACTCGCATCAGAGGCATTCAAGATTCAAATGAGAGAGATAACGAATAAACACTAGATGCTTTATGGATCAAACAAATTCATTTTGTCGGACTCTCTCCTCTCTTTCTTCTTTATTTTTTTTCTCGAATAAACATGCAAAAAAAATAGAACTTGAAACGAGAAATAAGGCTATATACCCCCTTCCACACCTATATGTGACAATGTCCTCAATGACACAAAATTTAGATGCACAACATAGACAATAAAAGCAAGCAAGAGAAGTTAGAGAACTCCCCTGAAAATTGTAGGGCATCATAGAGCAAAGCTTTCTAGTGTCGTGGCGGTGTTGAAGAAGCCTGCGAGAGAAGATGTGAAAGGGGTGAGAACAAATAGAATAAATAAAAGAAACGTAAATTCTTTTTTTTTAAATAATAATAATACTTTTATTTGCCCTTGAGACAACATCAGAAGATGTTTTCTTATAAGGCGTGATCACGCGCTGTTAAGAGACATCTTTTGCATATAGGGCCAAAATTTTTCAAAATCAGAAGATGTTTTCTCAGAAGGCGTGATCACGCCTTGCTAGAAAACATCTACTGTGTGTAAGACAATTTTTTTTTTCAGAAGATGTTTTCGGACAAGGCGTGATCACGCCTTGTCAAAAGACATCTACTGTGTTTAGGGCAAAATTTTTTATTTTTTATTTGGTGCAGAAGTGATATTCTTGTAAGGCATGATCACGCCTTGTTAGAAGACATCTTCTGCACAAAGGTAACAAAAATTGTACTATTTGAAAAAAATAAAAATAAAAGAAATTAAAAATAATAAGAACAAAAAATTTGGGTTGCCACTGTTCATCGGTTAACCAATCATTTATTCATGTTATTCCAAAAAATTAACCTTAGAATAATAGGGATAGCCGCTAAAATTCTTATGTTTTCCTAAATTAATTGGCCGAACCCAGCATCCAGTCAAAACTTATTAATAATTAACTGGGCACGTAGCGTTCCATATTAATTAAAAATAGCATTTCAGTTTTGTGAAAACAGTTAATCCTAAAATCTAACAACCGAGATAGCTGCAATTGATAGATCGAGTTTCGTTGATTTATTTAGACTAAATATGCTATGATAGCACAACACATCTAATCTATGCTACTCGTGTACCAATCGTTCATGAAAATTACGAATCACTGAATTCATGGTTAGCATTAGAAAATCATACATCAAATTAAATTGTCAGATTAATTGACGTATAACAATCATATAATTAAATCATAAATCGACAAATACTTGAAATAACAAGAATATTAAATCTAAGAACGAATACCTCACAGTGATAAATTAAATAGTAAAAACAACCCTTAAATCAGAAATAAAACTTAGCCTAACAGTGTGGAGATAATCGGAAAGAAAATCCTTGCGCCTTTCTTATTCTTCTTTCACAATAGTATTTTGGATGAGAGGTTGGAGAATTGTGAGTTGAATGATGAAAAATCTGCTGCCTCCTTTCTCTTTTTGTTTTCACGTGAGATTGGGGTAGTCTTTTTTGGGTCTAAGGCTAAAAAGCCCATTAATCCAAATTAAAACCTAATCACTAAAAATTTAAAAGATGATATGAAATATCTACTAAAAAATATAGAGTTTTTTTATGGAAAAAAAACTCTATCTTTTATTTCTTCTTTGATATGAAAATTCTTCAATTCTCACTAAGCAGCCGAGGAGCATTCATAAGGCGTGATCACGCCTTATTCAAAAACCAGTTCTGAATTTTTCTGTTCAAGTCTTCCACTACGATCATATCGACAACTTTAATTGTATTATAAAATCACTTTTTTAGCCCAATTTTATCGCATGAACAGAAAACTTCATCCTACAATAAATCACACAAAAATGTGTCAATTAAGCACGTTGAAAGTGGTAACAATGAGAGATATGACAACAAAAAATACAAACTATTATAAGCCTATCAAATCTCCCACACCTAAACCATGCTTGTCCTCAAGCATAAAGGAGTTCAATTTATTATCTCAACTCATTATCCTCATTCTACTTCATTTACTTGTCCGTAAAATATATATATATTTTTTATGCACCAAAGCAATTTAGTTGTTAAGCATCTAACTACCAACATCATAAGCAAGTACTTCCATCCGAATGTGTAGAAATAAAAATGCATAGAGTCCAAACACTCCTCACAGGATTCGCTCATTTCACTCGTAAGTGTCTAGGTATGTATCAAGGAGCTCTCATGTCAAAACACTGAAATTTTTTTACCATAAGCTTGCAAATATATCACATCCTCTACCAAATGAATGAATTAAAAAGCACAAACAAGGGCTATAAATGGGTTGTACTGTGGCAAGTGGTCAGGTAGGAAAGAAGGCACAATGGGTTTACGGAATTGAAGAAATCATACACACTTTTCACAAAGACAAGTGCATCCAACTATCAATAATATCTTCAATCTCATTATAACATCCAAGAACATTTTTTTCTTCGTTGCTCTTATTTTTCTTCTCACTCTCCTTTTTTTTCCATCATATTTTTTTTCATTATAAATATATATTTTTTCTCTTCTCTTTTTTTTTTTTCATTTTTTTTTCATAAGGAGTTTTTTTTTTTTTTGAGACAACGATTTCGAGCATGAATCACTCGATCTCCACAATTTACACTTTCTTGGCTCAAAGCGATGTTAAATACGAAAAGTTTGTATAATTCTCCAATTCATGGTTCAAATAGAGGAATAACCAACAAAAAGGATTTATCATGGCTTGTAACGTGGTTATTTTCCAACAAATAGGCTCAGGCTCGAACTTGGCTCACTAAGGGTAAATGAATCAGGGTAGGCTCAAAAAGAATGGCACTGATGATTTGAAAAAAAAAAGGTTTGAACCTAATGCCCTTTACTTTGTTTATGGACCTAATCCATCGCAAGGTATCAACAAAGACATGTATAACAATGCAAGTTCTAGAAAAATCAACAATGTATGACTAACACACAATCAAGAAAAAATTGGAGCATGATATGATGATTGCTCATAGGCCCAAAGCTCACACAAAAAAATGGTATGTGTGTTAGATCCCATACACTTGTCATTTCAACACATCATCAAGAGCAATTTCCCATAAATGTAGCAGTAAGAATGCAAAATCAGTTGCACACAAAGAAGACATCAGTTTTTTTTTTCCATAGACACAGAACTGAAGTATTTTACAGAGAAACACACAATCAGATGTAACTCTAACTCTCAGGCAGTAAATCTTCTAACTGATATTTCAATTCTTCCGATACAATCAACATCATTCTGTATGGAATTATAACAATAGGAACAGTACATGATATCAAATCAAGGCTGAAATCATTCTCCCTGATATAAGACAAATCCGGAATCTTATCTAGGAAGACTTTAGCAATTCTCCTGCTACTGGCAAATCAGTCCATGATATGCTTAGTTTCAGTAATCAACTGAATACATAAGGAATTACTCAATTCCTTTCGATAATCATCGAGTCATAAATAATACAGATATCAAAGCAATTTTAAATCGAAAATCTTTACCGTATATTGTTCACTCTCCGGCCATTTCAGGTCCGAATCTTACCATTTCCTGGCAAGAATCTACAATAGCTCTGTACTTGTTCCATATATCAATATCACTCAGGCGGTCAAAATCAGACAACACAACTGCAACACAATATAATTCAATTTCATTCTCATCATATTGTAGTATACAATGTATCATAGAATTCACTGATATCAATCTTTCCCCCAAGAGGTAAAAAAGTCAATACTACAGTACATAAAGACCCAACAGATAAAGCATATATCAATGTACTCATTCAAAAATAATCGTAGGGCATGCATTAGTATTTATGAATGCATATGCAAATTAATCGCAAAAGAACAGTTATCTGTCACTATGTCATTAAGTGCATCCTGGGTCTGTTCTTCGGTCACTACCCCCAGATGATTATGCTACCTGAGATCTTCGGGAACCTCTCTGTGGACAAACTCTATAAAAATGTCCCTGCTGTTTGCATCTACCAGTCACTCCCTGGCATTGCTCCGTGGGATGTCTCCCTCCGCAAGTTCTGCAATAAACTCCAGTATAACTCGGGCTAGAACCACTGGAGCTAGTTGAACCACTCCCTAACTTCTTAAACTGCTTCTTTCGAGCTTTCAACTGTTCTTTCTTTCCACTACTGCTGCTGTTAATCTCGATTCTGGAAGGCGTATTTACTGCTTTATATTTTATATGCTTAAAATTCTTTTAAATGTTTATATGATGCATGATATAAATCTTAGTTGCATGATGTAGGTAAAATGATTAATGCATGTTGGGTAGTGGAAATGATTGAGATATCGAAAAAATTAGAAAAAATAGGCTGCATGCACTATTTGAGCTGGATTTAAGAGCCGAATTTGAGAATTTTTGGGTTAGAATTGCAATTTTCAAAGTTTTGAAGACCGAATTGAAGAGTAAGATTTAAATTAGAGGATTAGTTGAGGTGGATAAGGGAATCTAAGCTTTGCAATCGGCAAGTCAAGATAAATTTCGAGGACAAAATTAAATTTAAGGGGGGGGGGGGGGGTGAGAATTGTAACGCCCGAAAAATCAGTCCACGTAAACCACATGCATGCAAAAAAAAATATTTTAATTGCTTAATTGTTTTAGTTAAATGCCTTTAAATGCTAGCATGATGTTTATTATATGATTAAATATAGGATTGCATGATTAAATGATTATGTGACATGTTTTCATAATATTAAGGATTTTTACTTGAATATTCGATAATAGGCAGGGAAAAGGAGACCGAAGACGACCGAGACAAGAATATTTATTTTCTTTAATTAATGGCAAGGCTTCTCAATATGATTAAAATGATTTAAATTTTCCTAAAAATATTGGAGTTCGAATTATTTTACGAGTCGAACTCGATTTTTCCCGAGAAGCCGGTTTTGGGCAAACAATGAGTTTTAAAAGATCAAAAATATTATTTTTGAGAAACTAATTTTATAACTCTTATGTTTTAATTAATTAAGTGTTATTGGGTCCAATTTAATTATTTAAAGAAGGTCCAATTACTTTTAAACTTGCAAGCCCAAAACAAAGCCCATTAGCAAGTTATTTTATTTATAAATAAGTATTTTAGGTCTTCTAAACCTCATAATTCAGCCTCCATCAGCCGAGAACACCTTGCACACACTCACAATATTTTCGAAAAATAAGAGGAAAGAAAAAGCTTGTGTTCTTCGTCGTTCGGTCGTCCAACGTCGCACCCTCGCCGAAGATCGTATATTCGAGCGTTATAAACGCAAAGGCATGTTCCTAAACTCTTTTAAAACATCATACAAATCATAATATGCTTGATTTAATTTTTTATGCATGAAAAATATTGTGTTCGATTATTTTACGGTAGGATACGGTTTTTCAAAATTTTTGTGATGTTACGCTTGTTTTAAAAGAATCGTTATGAACCCAACGGATACGCTGCCAAAACATGATAAAATATGATGTATTATCATCAAATCATGATAAATTTAAAAGAAAACAAAAGCTGGAAACCTTAGAAAGCAATTTTATAAGAACCGTAGGTTGTGGGTTTGTGCAAAGTTCAAAAGACTCGGTCACTATGCATGGGGCTTAGGGGTTCGACCAGATCTCGAGGAGGGCTCATTTTGGACGTGGGTCAAGGTCAGGAAGGGTCCTAGCATGGCTAGGAACCCTCGCGCACAGCCTTGGAGGAGTCCCATGGAGAAGGGACTCCTCGCGCGACCTGTTGAGGGTGACAGCAGCCAAGGGAGCTTGCTGCTGGGGCTGGGTGGCTCAGGGTAGGTCCTTCAGGGTCCAAGGGCGATGGGAAGGGGTCGGGCCAGGGGCTGGAGTGGCTGGACGCGCTGTGGCTCGAGCCAAAAGTTAGAACCATGAGGGAAGCTTAATTGCGCGCAGGCTGCAGTTTGTGAGAGGGTGCTTCGTGCTTGGGTTCAAGGGCTTGGGCTGGTCTGGGCAGGGTCTGGGCGTGGTCCAGGGATGATTATGGTCGTGTGGGCTTGATAGGCTCGTAATAGTTAATATTTTATTTTCATATTTCCCATTATTTTAACCTCCGATATGTTTAATTGACACATTTTTTGTGTAATTTTATTGTAGGAGGAACTTTCTCGGTCTTGGAGCAAATTTGAGTTAAAAAGGTGATGTTTATCACATTTGAAGTTTCCAAGATAAAATTTGAAAGAGAATGACCAAACCAGAAGAAGTCCTGGAATAAGGCGTGGTCACGCCTTGTGACAATATTTCAGCTGCCAAAAATTACAAGGAGGGAAAATCTAGATAAAATATTATCTATTATTTTATATTTAAGATTTAGGTTAAGTAGAGTTAGTGGGCTTTTAGCTTAAATAAAAACCCAAAAGCCTACCAACCACTCACGAGAGACCACAGCCGCAACAAAGAAATTGAGGAAAGAGATTAAAAAAGGCTTCTTCACAATCATTCCATCTTCACGAAGGAAAGAAGGCGCAAGACACTCATTTTTTCTCCCAACAAATTAGTTTGCCCTATTTCTTTTCTATTATTATTTAATTTTCATGGAGATTGTAGATCAAACTATGTTAGGCTAATTTTCTTAGACTGATTCAAGGGATAGTCTACTGTTTAATTTTATCACTGTGAGGTTTTACACTTTAATTTACTATTCTTGTTTGCCCAAATATTCGTTGATTTATGATTTAATTATATGAATTTTATACGTCAATTAATCTGACAATTTAATTTGATGTATGATTTTCAACTTCTATCCATGAATTCAGTGATCCGTAATTGTCATGAACGATTACAACGAGAGTAGCAATATGTTAGATGTGTTGTGCTATCATAACATGTGTAATTTAAATAAATCGGCGGAACTAGATCTTCTAATTGCAGCTATCTCGGTTGTTAGATTTTAGGATTAACTGTTTTCACGAAACTAAAATGCTGTCTTTAATTAATATGGAACGCTATCGTGCCCAGTTGATTATTGGTAAGTTTTGACTGGATGCTGGGTTTGGTCAATTAATTTAGGAAAACACAAGAATTTTAGCGGCTATCCCTATTATTCTAAAGTTAATTGTATGGAATAACATGAATAAATGATTGGTTAACCGATTAACAGTGAGATAATTAAATAGTAGAATCCCCTTGAATCAGTATTTTTCTCTTATTAAATTCTTCAATTTATTATCGTCGATTAATTTTCAATTCTAGATTCAATATTCTTTCTTGCTTGGTAATTTTTTATTTAGTAATTATCAAAACAAATCCCCCTTTTTATTTTTATTATCAAAAGAAATAAATCTACTGTTCTCTGTGGATTCGACCCTACTCACCATTACACTCGTTTGTATTTAAAAGGGTAGGAATTAATTTGGTGGTCAACGACAGCACACCAAATTTTGGCACCGTTGCCGGGGAACGGTGTAAGGTTAATTTCTTTTGATTATTTTCTATTTTTTATGCCTCGTTCTTCTCGTACAGGTGAACTCGAATACAATCCAGAAATCGAGAAGACAGCTAAGAGATTGAGAAAAGAATCAAGATTAAGACGTGAAAAGCAACCATCATCATCATTTCCTTATTTGGACGTTTCATTGGACTCGGACGATACAGAAAAAGAATCTGACATTGATCTTGAGATTGAAAGAAGTGAAAGTGACCAAGAAGAAATGGCAGGACAAGCTCAAAGAACACTCAGGGAGTTAGCTAATCCTAATGTTATTCAACAACCATTATGCATTCAATTCCCTACTACTGATGCTACTTTTGAATTAAAATCTGGCTTGATTCATTTATTGCCTACTTTTCGTGGTCTTGCAGGTGAAGATCCCCATAAACATCTGAAAGAGTTTCATATTGTTTGCACAGCCATGAAACCGCAAGGGATCACAGAGGAACAAATTTCACTGCGAGCTTTTCCATTCTCTTTAGCCGACAAGGCTAAAGATTGGTTCTACTACTTGCCTTCTGGATCCATAACAGCTTGGGACAATATGAAACAACAATTTTTGTAGAAGTTCTTCTCAGCTTCACGAGCAGCAAATATTAGAAAAGACATTTGTGGGATTAGACAGCTGCATGAGGAAACTTTGTATGAGTATTGGGAGAGATTCAAGCAATTGTGTGCTAGTTGTCCACAACACCAGATTCCAGAACAACTACTGGTTCAATATCTTTATGAGGGACTCTCGCTCTTTGATAGGAACATGATTGATGCTGCAAGTGGAGGTGCATTGGTGAACAAAACGCCTCAAGAGGCACGAGCTCTAATCTCCAACATGGCTGCCAATACACAACAGTTTGGTATTAGGCAAGACAACCCTCCACGACAAGTCAATGAGGTAAGTGTTACTCCTATCGATCAAAAGTTAGATTCTTTGACATCTCTTTTGGAAAGGTTGGTTGCAGGACAGGTGCAACAGGTAAAAGCTTGTTGTGTATGTGCTATGGTGGGACATCCTACAGATACGTGTTCGTCACAACAAGAAGAACCCATGCAACAAGCCAATGCGATTGGTGGATTTCCTGGGCAGCCCCAGCATCGATATGACCCATATTTTAATAGCTACAATCCAGGATGGAGGGATCATCCAAATTTCAGCTATAAGAATCAATGAGGCCAACAGGGATATCCACAGTAGAATTGTAACAAACAACACGCACCAGAACAAGCACCCAACTCAGGTATGTCTCTAGACAAAATTGTAAAGGTCTTAGCTGAAAACACTCAAAAATTTCAACAGGAAACGAGGGCTAGCATTCAGAATTTGAGCACTCAAGTGGGACAGTTGGCGACCTCAATTCACAAGTTAGAAGCACAAAATTTAGGTAATAAACCTTCTCAGATAGTGGTGAATCCAAGAGAGATTGTGAGTGCAATTACTTTGAGAAATTGTAAAGAATTGGATGTTCAAGAAATTGGGGTACAAGCATCAATCAAGCAAAAGGAAGAGAATGAGATAAAAGTTGAGGATAAAATAATCAATCAAGATGATGCTTCGAAAGGTAAGTTTTCTCCTCTATTTGAGTATAAACCTATTCCCCCATTCCCTCTTGCATTGAACAGGAAATGTGAAAGTATTAAGGAGTTGAATGACACTCTTTGTAGATGTGAGGTAAATATTCCTTCAATAGATGCTATTAAACCAGTACCTCGTTGTGCTAAAATTTTAAAAGAGTTGTGTACTACAAAAAAGAGACATAAGTTGAAGGGGTGTAAAAAGGAAAAGGTAGGAGAACATGTTTCTGCTTTCATTCAAAAAATTATTCCTATCAAATGCAGTGATCCAGGTATGTTTTCTGTCTCTTGTACTATTGGCGATACTAGACTTGAAAAGGCTAAGTTGGATTTGGGTGCTTAAATCAATGTCATGCCTGATTCTGTTTATAATTATTTGGAACTTGGACCTCTGACTGAAACCGGCATTGTGTTTCAATTGGCTGATAGGTCCACTGTTTATCCTAGAGGTGTAATTGAATATGTTCTTGTGAAAGTTGAAAATTTGGTTTTTCCTGCTGACTTTTATGTGCTTGACATAGAAAATGATGATTTAAACAGTCAAAGTTTACTAGGAAAACCATTTTTGAAAACTTCAAATCTGTCATAAATGTTAATAGTGGTACCATTACTATGGAATTTGATGGTGAGATTGCAAATTTTAATATTTATGATACCATGAAATATCCTCTTAGTGAAAGCACTATTAATACTCTTTATATCGCTAATCAATTGTCACAAGAAAATTCAAAATTTGTGGATAAGAATGATTTAGAGGAGATTATTGAAAGACATGTTGAAAATTCTAATACTATATTTTCTCTCTCTGATTCGCAGATATCTAAAATTGCGCAAAAACTTCCTCCAGATCGACCCAAGCATGTACTCATAAAAAAAGGAGGAAATATCCAAGGGATAGAGGTTTCCAAGAAATTCAAAGAAAACAAGCATTTGTTGAAATTTTCTATGAAAATATTCAAGCAGAATAAAGTGACCATTTATAAACCACCATGAGCAACAAGAAAGAATGAATGTCGAGCATAACGACTTAAAAAAAATTGCGCTTTTGGGAGGCAACCCAAATTTTAGTTCTTGTTATTTTTTATTTTGTTCCAGTAGAGGTCTTGGCACAAGGCGTGGGCACGCCTTGTTGAAACACATCTACTGTTATTTTTTTGAAAAAAAATAAAAAATTTACAGCAGAGGTCTTCGCACAAGGCGTGGCCACGCCTTGTTAAAACATCTCTACTGTTAAAAAAAAAATTTAAAAAAAAATTTACAGCAGAGGTTTTCGCACAAGGTGTGGCCACGCCTTGTTGAAACACCTCTACTGATTTAAAAAAAAAACAAAAAAAATTTCCAGTAGATGTATTTGAATAAGGCGTGGCCACGTTTATTCAAATACCTCTACTGCTGGGAGGTTCTTTTTTTTTTTTTTTCCTTTTCCTTAAAAAAAAAAATTTAACCTATTTTTTTCCCTTTCTCTGATAGCAGCGTCCACCACAACAATAGGACACCTTGCTCTATGATGCCCAACAATTTTCAGGGGAGTTCTCTAACTTCCCTTGCTTGCTTTTACTGTCTATGTTGTGCATCTAATTTTGTGTCATTGAGGACATTGTCACATTTAGGTGTGGGAGGGTATATTGCCTTATTTTTCGTTTTAATTTCCATTTTTTCTTCTCATTTTCTGCATAAAAGTAAAAAAAAAATAGTGACGTTGTTAGTTCCTAGCATCTAGTTCATTTGTTATCTCTTTCTTCTGAATCCTGATTGCTTCCGATGCGAAAAAAAAATGATGTTTTCTTTGCGTGCAAATGTTTTTGCATTCTCACGTTTGCATTATGAATAAGTTGCTCTTGATGATAGTTAGAGATGACAAGTGTGTGGGATTTAACACAATTGCTATATTTTTTCTTTGGGGAGCTTTGAGCCTATGAGCAATCATGATATCATGCTCCAATTTATTTGATTGTGTGTTGTCATTGCATTGTTAATTTTTCTAGAAATTGCATTGTTATACATGTCTTTGTCAACACTTTGTAGTGGATTAAGTGCATAGACAAAATGATAAGGGCATTAGGTTCTAACCATTTTCTTTCGCATTATCTGAGCCGTTCTTTGAGCCTACCATGATTCATAGACCCCTAGTGAACCAGTTTGAGCCTCAGCCTTTTCCTTTGAATAAAAATAACCACATTACAAGCCATGATAAATCTTTTTTGTTGGTTAACCTCCTGTTTTGAACCCTGAATTGGAGAATCATGTAAACTTTTCACAAATAGCATCATTCAATCCAAAATAATGTGAATTGTTGGGATTTAGTCAATCTCAAATCTTTATAGTCACCGTCTACAAAAAAAACAAAAAAAAATGGAAAAATAAGAGAAGTAGTCGAAGTGAGAAAGAAAAGAACAAAAAAAAAATGCTCTTGATGTTATAATGAGGTTGAAGATGTTATTATTTGGATGCAATTGTTTTTGTGAAAAGTGCATATGATTTCTCCAATTCCATAGCTTATTGTTTTCTTTTATCTTACCTTACCCCTAGCCATATTACAACCTATTTATAGCCCTTTTTGTTTGTATATTTTTAATTCATTCATTTAGTGGAATGATGTGATATATTTGCAAGCTTATGGTAAAAAATTTCAATGCATTTGACAGGAGAGTTTGTTGATATATATCTTAGACACTAATGAGCGAAATGAGCGAATCTTGTGAGAAGTTGTTAAATCCCATGCATTTTAATTTCTACACATTCTGATTGCAGTGATTGTTTATGATGTTATTTTGTGAGATGCTCTGAAATTAAAATGTTTTGTTGCATGAAAAATGTTTGGGATTAGTAGAGGAAGCAGAAGGAGGACGAAAAATTGAGATAATGAGTTAATCTATTTTATGCTTGAGGACAAGCATCGTTTAGGTGTGGGAGATTTTGATAGGCTCGTAATAGTTAATATTTTATTTTCATATTTCCCATTATTTTAACCTCCGATATGTTTAATTGACACATTTTTTGTATAATTTTATTATAGGAGGAACTTTCTCGGTCTTGGAGCAAATTTGAGTTAAAAATGTGATGTTTATCACATTTGAAGTTTCCAAGATAGAATTTGAAAGAGAATGACCAAACCAGAAGAAGTCCTGGAATAAGGCGTGGTCATGCCTTGTGACAATATTTCAGCTGCCAAAAATTACAAGGAGGGAAAATCTAGATAAAATATTATCTATTATTTTATATTTAAGATTTAGGTTAAGTAGAGTTAGTGGGCTTTTAGCTTAAATAAAAACCCAAAAGCCTACCAACCACTCACGAGAGACCACAGCCGCAGCAAAGAAATTGAGGAAAGAGATTGAAAAAGGCTTCTTCACAATCATTCCATCTTCACGAAGGAAAGAAGGCGCAAGACTCTCATTTTTTCTCCCAACAAATTAGTTTGCCCTATTTCTTTTCTATTATTATTTAATTTTCATGGAGATTGTAGGTCAAACTATGTTAGGTTAATTTTCTTAGACTGATTCAAGGGATAGTCTACTGTTTAATTTTATCACTGTGAGGTTTTTACACTTTAGTTTATTATTCTTGTTTGCCCTAATATTCGTTGATTTATGATTTAATTATATGAATGTTATACGTCAATTAATCTGACAATTTAATTTGATGTATGATTTTCTACTTCTATCCATGAATTCAGTGATCCGTAATTGTCATGAACGATTGGAACGTGAGTAGCAATATGTTAGATGTGTTGTGCTATCATAACATGTGTAATTTAAATAAATCGACGGAACTAGATCTTCTAATTGCAGCTATCTCGGTTGTTAGATTTTAGGATTAACTGTTTTCACGAAACTAAAATGCTGTCTTTAATTAATATGGAACGCTATTGTGCCCAGTTGATTATTGGTAAGTTTTGACTGGATGCTGGGTTTGGTCAATTAATTTAGGAAAACACAATAATTTTAGCGGTTATCCCTATTATTCTAAGGTTAATTGTTTGGAATAACATGAATAAATGATTGGTTAACCGATGAACAGTGAGATAATTAAATAGTAGAATCCCCTTGAATCAGTATTTTTCTCGTATTAAATTCTTCAATTTATTCTCGTCGATTAATTTTCAATTCTATATTCAATATTCTTTCTTGCTTGGTAATTTTTTATTTAGTAATTATCAAAACAAATCCCCCCTTTTTATTTTTATTATCAAAAGAAATAAATCTACTGTTCCCTGTGGATTCGACCCTACTCACCATTACACTCGTTTGTATTTAAAAGGGTAGAATTAATTTGGTGGTCAACGACAGCACACCAAGTCTCGGTGGTGGCTCAGCTGGAAGAGTCCTAGTAGGCTAGGAATTTATAAGCGTGAGCTTCCTTCCAGCGTGCAGAATTTGGTGCTTCTGTCCAGGAGAGTTTGAGTGACTAGGGGCTTGTCCTTTGGGTCAAGGTTGGTCAGGAGGGTGGCTAAGTGGGTTGGCTAGGGTTTGGCTCGAGGCGGCTCGGGCGTGGCTTGAGTTAATTGAGAGATGGCTCGGTGGGTTCACTATTGTGTCAATTTCGAAAATTAAGGAACCAAAATTGAATCCATGGGTCCACGTCTGTGGCTCATGATTTGGAAGGGTAGAATAAATATTAAAAATATTATGTTTAAAATTTGGGATCAGAATAACGAGTTTTGGAATTTTCCGAGATTTAATCGCTGCACGAAACACAAATTAAAGAATTAATTGAAACGCCTAATTTTAAGCAGAATAAAATTATAAAAAATTAGGTTTAAGCTTAAATAATTATAAAAAGTCTAAGCTTTTAATTTGGGAATTGAATATTAAGGTTTGGTTTAATTCGAGATTAAAACGTGTTAATTTGTCTTATTTAAATATTAATTTAAAAGTCATCGATTTAAGCCAAATAAAAATATGAGAAAATTCATGTAAGCCTATATAATTAGTTAGAATAATCCCATGTCATTAAAAGTGAGAAAAAGATAAGTTCGAGAATTTTCACGTCCAGGGGCAAAACGGCCTTTTTACACTTAGGAGAATACTAAAATGCTTGGCAGTGTCCCGGAGGATCATAATGCTTGTAAAATGATATTTTATGATTTATTATGATGATTTTGATGATAATATGTATTTTAATGATTTATGGTCAAGCTGTGTAATTTATACTGTTTAAAATGCTATTTTTGAAAAGATGTCGTATTTTTTGATTTTAAGAGACAATGAAAAATATTTTGATGGATGTGAATTGACTGTGACAAAAGATATGATTTATGATATATGATTTTGTGGGGATAACGTGAGGGGAAAAGGCCCCAAAGGGAACCCATTTAGGGGAAAAGGCCCTCGAGGGAACCCATTTATGGGTAAAGGCTACAGAGGAAACCTGTCTATGGGAAAAGGCCCCCGATGGAACCCCAAAGATCGTATTTCCATGGTGGAGCCTAGTGCACACCCCCATGGGCCATGTGGAGCTAAGACTGCAGTCGACCATAGGATAAAAGCTAGTCACTTTCAAAGATTAAACTTCACCCAAAATGATATATGATTGAAAGCATATGATAAAAAATGATTTTTATGATATATGATTTATGATGATGATTAAAGCTATTTTTAAAAATTATTTATTTATGCTCAAAGGTTATTTTAAATAATTTTTAAAGGATTTATTTATGCTTAAAGTTATTTTAAAATGATTTTACAGTTTATGATTTAATTATGCTCAAATAATTTTAAATAGTTTATTTATATTCAAAAGATTATTTTAAATAAAAATATGATTTTTAAATGCATGTGATTGTATATATATTATATGCTATCCATGTTTAGAACGTGTTGAGTCTTTAGACTCATTAGATTTGTATGATGCAGGATTTGACGGTTTTGGAGGCGGTGACTATTGAGTCAATCGAGTGTAGTAGTACACACCCGAGGGCCTTCATGTTTCCGCACTAGCTATATAGATTTCTGATTTAAAGATTAGCTAATGATTTTTATTAGAGATATTTTTATGCTTAATTTTATTGTTAGCCGATCTTTTTAAAGGTCGATTTAGGAAGTTTGATTAGCCGATGATTTAGGATTTTATTTCATGCACTTGAGATTTAAATTGTTAAATTATTTTATTTAGTTTAGTATTTAGAATTTATGATTTATGATTAAAAAAAAATCGAGGTCGTTTCACAATAGACTTAGGTTTGGTAAACGACTGACGAATTTATATTTCAAGTTGCATTCTTTTGAAATTTCAATTGTAATTGTTATGTTTTTTTAAAAAATGGTGTCAAAATATTTTATGCATGTATTTAGGAAATTCGGTCGAGACTAGGAGTTAGAAAGAAAAAAATTCTAGTATATTTTAAAGAAAACGAGTAGTAGACGTTTCAGTTGGTATCAGAGCAATGTTCCTGCAAATGGTTGTGCCGCCGCCAGTCTGGAGAGCTCAGTAGTCAAGCCTCAAGTTTGTAACTAAATGTTATCACATGCATGTTTATATGGTTTATACTTTTAAGTTACATATTTAAACAATTTTTGAAGTTAAATGACATTTATGTTTAAAGTTTGCATAATAAAGGATTTTTATGATTAAACCAACGTCGTTGCATGATTTTTTTAAGGTAAAAGATTAGATGCTTTAGAATTTTTATGCATATTACAATATGAAATAATAAATTATATGATTTTCATGCATGATGGTTTTGTGGTGGAATTGGACATATTTAAGAATTTGGTTAATGAGCTTTAGGAAATGTTGAAAATGATTGGAATATATTGATTTTGGATTTTAGTACTGATGTTCTACATTTTGGGGTCATAAGTTAATCGTGAAGATTATGAATGCTTTTGGGACATTTAGATTTTCTAAGAACATACTGATTATTCGTGGTTACTAGTTGAATTAATTTTTCAGAATTACACATAAGGAATAATGATTCGAAGACTGCGATGATCTTTAGAAGTATGAAAATGTATAATTTGGGATTTTAGGTTTTGTTGGAAATGAAAGATTGGTTATGATAATTGATTTTGGGTTAATAAGCTTAAAATAATTGAAATTTATGTTATAGGAAACTTATAGAAGGGAATTAAGAATGCTAAAAACTTAGGACCAATTGGATAGTTCTCGAGGAAAGAAAGAATTTATTTTTTTTCAATTGTTAAGAATTTGAAGGCATGTATGGCATTTTTTGAAAACCTAGGGGCCGAATTGATAAATCCGAATACTTGTAGGGCATAATTGTACTTGGCCAAGGTTTCAAGCACTAATCCAAAATATTTAAAAGTCCAAGGACTGAATTCGCGATAGCCGAAATTTCTAGGGAAAACCTTGAAAATTCAAGGACTAAGTTGCAAATTTTAAAAAGTCTAGGGGATGTTTTGTAAATCTTAGGTAAATGGGGGTTGTCTTCGAAATTTTTGTAATTCTAGGGGTAGAAACAATGATTTCTGAAATTTTAGGGTCCAATTTGATAGAACGTGAAATTTTGTAGGCTAAGATACAAATCATCAGAACTATTGGGACTAAATGGTAAGAATTCGAAATCTTAGGGGATGGAAACTCAATTTTTGAAATATTATGTAGGTTGAAATGGTGAATTTTTGAGGAAAATAAGAATTAATTTTGCAATTGTTTAGGAGGGACTAGTTTAGCAATAAGTGAGAATTGAATATTTTAAATGATAGGAATTTCCGATGATTTAGGCTTGAAGGGATATTTAGAACTTTAAAATATCTTGATTATAATGATGTAAGGAATGATAATCAAAAGTTTTGTAGAATGAATCAATTTTGGGTTTGAAAATCTAAGCGTTAGTTGAATAATGTTGTGGTAAATTAAGAATTTAGACTGACGACAATCTAAGTTAAAGTTGATCAATTAGTTAAATTTAGGGATGAAAAGTGTATGTTTAAAATTAGAGAAAAAAATATTGAGTTTTGAATTTATTCGGGTTAAAAAAACGCTTCATGGTTTAGTTATTAAGTAATTTAATCAAAACGCTCGGGTTTACGTCCAAGAAAAATATTAGAAGTCAAATTTAAGCTTATATTATACAATGGGATAAACTCGAGTCAATAAAGGTAACAGAAATTCAAAATTGGGAATTTTTTTGAAGGCCACTAAGAAATTTGGAATTAAGTGGATATGTGGTTTAAAATTAGGTGCCGTAAGCTAAAAATTCGATTCAAAGACCTTAGACTAATATTATGATGGGGTCAAGATAAGGTCAAATTGTTAAGGGTATTACCAAGATAGAAGTTGATTAGTAAATTTTGGTGCTTAGATCTATTAAGTTGAACTACATAAATGCTAATCTTTGGATCTAAAGCCTTAGCATACCATGAGTTCAATAAGTTTAACAAATGATGTTTTTGGTATTTTAATGTTGAAATATAATAGGTTGATGAACATCTTGGGTATAGTATAAGGAAAGTAAGATACGATAAGTTTGGTCATCCATTTCTAATATTGGGAATTGTGAGAAAATTCGAAATTCGAGGTTATAGTAAAATAGAACTAAGTCGTCATAGGTTGTTGTAAGTTGCGGTTTGCAAAGGATCATCTTGAAGGCAAATTAATAAAGATTGAGGAGACATAAGGACATTCTAAAACTTTTTATATTAGAGCGGCGCAACGGAAATGTTGATTATTGGGATACTAGAATTAAATCTAAACTTTTGATTATCCATGATAAGTGAATTTCGGGGACGAAATTCAATTTAAGGGGGGTATACTATAACGTACCGAAAATTTGAAAGTCAAAGTGAACCACATGCATGCAAGTTATCAAATTTCTTATGTATTTTAACTAAATGGTTTTAATTGCATGAATTAAATATGGTGTGCATGTTTACATATTTGAAATGTACCATTCTACATGAATACATAAAACTGTGTTTTGAAAAAGTTATTCGAGACGCGATCGAGGAACGGAGACCGGAGACCATATGAGAGAAAATATTTTATTAAATTATTATTTTTAATGGTTTAATGTGTGGTGTATTTTAAATGGAATTTTTGAAAATGGGGGTTTTTTGATGTGTTTTCATACGCCGAGTTGTATTTTTAAACGATATTCAATTTTCGAAGAAAATAAGGACTTTTTGAGAACTCGGCTGTTAATTTCACAAAATTTCCTAAATAAAATATTTAATTATAATCTAATGAGCTTAATGGGCCTAATATACTACGTTAATGGGCATAAGCTTACACCATGTTTTCTAATTGATATTTAAAGCCAAAAACCCTCCCCCAAGCCCTCATAACTCACGTCCCCTCACCCCTTAAGTATACTAGGACTCTCCCCTCCCCCTTGACACATGCACACACGATATTTTGGAGAAAACGAATCACGAAAAGCTTGAGGAAAATTCAGCAAGGTTCTCTCCGCCGACGTCCCTCGAATCGCCAAAACGTTTTCGTGCGTAATAAACGTTAAGGAACGCCTTAACTTTTTTTCAAACATCTTTCACACCATATTATGTATATTTGATAATGTTTGCATGAGAATATGATAGGCTGCTGTCGCAGGGTTAGCGTCTATCTAGAAGCTTACCCAGGGTTTGGTTAGGGTCCTAAGAGGGTGGCCAAGGGTCTGGTCGTGTGGCTAAGGGGCTGTGGTCGAAGCTAGCCTATGTTCGAATCACACTAGAACTAGGACCCTTGTGCAGAAAAGTACAACAGATTCCTAGGCATGATCTAAGGTCTTGTTGGTCTTGAATTGGGTTTAAAATGGTTTATTTAGGTGTTATTAATCTTTGGTTCAAGTTTGGTAAAGTTTAGTTAATTTTCAAGTGAAAACGAGTCAAAATCGGGATGTACGTCTAGGTTTAAAAACGAATCGAGGAATTTATCTAAAACATAAATTTTAAGCCAAAGAAATATTTATGGGAGAGTTTTACGGTATTAGGATAAGTTTGGGACGGTTTGGGACGTCATTACGTGGTATAAGGATAAATACGAAAAAATATGCTCATAACGGTAAAACGGTAATTTTACACCAAAAATTGTTTGACGTCCTGAAAGTGCCTTGAATGCTGTAAAATATGTCAATATGATTATTTTAAATGTTTATGGAAATATATGATGAAACATTAACTCTAAAAGAGATGTTGCATGCTTGGTTTAAAAAAAAATAATTATTTTATGCATGAATTTTATAAATTGATGAAAAGATGAAATGATGAAGAAAGTGAAGTAATTGTGATTAATAAGATGATATGATAATATAATATTATGTAAGGCCAATGCTTAGTTGACGGGTGAGAGTGTCGCTGATGTTCCCGCCGCCCAGTACTGTGGTTACACATAGATGGATCCATGGACCTTCAGCTACTACGAAAGTCATAATTAGCGATCTGAATTCAACGAAAGGAAAATGTATATGTATATGTATATGATGAAAATGAATATGTATATGATGATATGAAAAAATTTTATGTTTATGCATGTTTATGAAATGTTATTTTAAGTACATGTATTTTCATTGTTGCATGTGATTGTATACGTATTACTTGCTATTATGGTTATGGTTTGCTGAGTCGATAGACTCACTAGGTGTGATTGATGTAGGTGAGCATGATGTTGATGTTTTGAGAGTCTTGATGGTTGATCTTGTTGGACTGAAGGTGCACATAACCATATGACCACTGCTAGATTTTCTGCATTATGATTATGATTTACGTTTAAGATTATGATAAAGAATTTTACAACTTTTTTATGTTTTGAATGCTTTTGGAGATGATGTTAGAGTTAGGTTGATTTTGAAAAATGTTAAGTTTAGGTTTGGTAAATGAGTGGCGAATTTATGTTTCAAGTTACACTCTTTTGAAATTTCAATTATAGTTGGTATGTTTTATTTTAAAATTCTGTCAAAATATTTTATGCATGTATTTAGGAATTTCGGCCTAGACTCGGAGTTAGGAAGACAAAAAATTCTATTATATTTTAAAGAAAACGAGTCCAAGTGGTTCTCACTTATCGAGTGGAATATTTCGTGGTTATGATTGTATACAATTAGTCCTTTGACCCGAGACAATGTATGGGCTATACTTACTTGCATGCATTTTAATCCATTTACCAACTTCATTGAGGATCGTCAGGTGGCAAGGTTGGGTATGGTTTCGAAATATGTAGGAGCGAATGCATTATAGTTGGGGATTCACTGTTTTTCTACAGGTGAAGATATCCTATGTAGAACCCGTAATTAGACTACGTATTTAAGCTATGCAAAATTCCTAGTATTTAAATTAAAATGATTTTATTGCATGAGTATTTAAATTATTTTCTTTAAATTTAATTATTTTATGTAGTAGTTTAGTTGTTATCTTTTCAGTTAAATTAAGCGAGGCCGGACCGGAGTTGGAGTATTGAGATAAAAATTTAATATTAAGAAAATTTTCCTAAATTTAATTTATGATAAAGAATAATTTATTTTAATGGTAAAGAATGTTTTAGAATTTTATTTAATTAATTAGACTTAAGTTATTAATTAATTCTTTTATGTTCAATAATTAATTAAAAGCCTAAATTAAAATGTATAAACAATTGAAATAAATTAACCTAGGCCTAATATACTCAAGAAATTATAACCTAACATTTTAATAATAGTTCATTAGACAAACCATACCATGCAACGAGTGGTTCCAATTTAATTTGTTAAAAGACTTAATTAGTAATTAAACCCTAAAAGATTCAAAATACTAGACTTTAATCAAGATCCCACCTTGCATTCTAGAAGCAAGATTTCGGTCATCTCACCTCCCCCTAATCCCCTCAATCAATCAATAATATCACACTCCATTCCATATCTCACAAGCTCAATGATAGAATGATTTGTCTTGCCATTCAAACTCCCCTTAAATTGATAACCTTCCCATTCATTACCTAGACATTTCCCTCACCCCATATTCTCGAAAATATGAGAGGATATCAGCAAGTAAATCGTGCATGGCAGCTAGTAGAGTAGGAGAGAAAATCATTCCTTGTGCCATTCAACCCCTAAATTTGAAACTTCCCTCTAATGCATTCTTGACCCATTTATTTCCCTTGCAAGCTACCCCTCATTCCTTAACACTCGTCCACCCTCCTTACCTTCGAAATTTCTGAACAAAAACCACAGCAAAGTCGTGACTTTCAGCAACAAGAATAAGAGAGAAAACTAGTAAGAAAAGTCACCCCGTCTCCTCCGCGCCGTGTCGTGTATTCCTTTTTGTTTTCTTCAAAACAAAATATCCAGGCATGTGTATATTTTTATTGCTCTTCAATCAAGTCCTATTATCAATTATTTTTCATTGCATAATCACGATTTTTCAAACAAAAACCGAAATTTCAGCAAGCTTTTGGTAAAAGAAAATCTTCACAGAATTGTTCCCCTCTTGTGCTTCACGGGTTGCTTCTTTCATTGAATACAGGTGGTTGGCTCGCCTCCAGGAGCTCGAGGCTGCATAAAGACACGTACTAGGGTGTTTTAGGATCATGTCGATCCATTCGTTCAAGCCCCATAACCACTGGAACCCAGAAACGACAGCAACTTCCCCATGGGAGTCATAGTGTGTCTGATTTCTGTCATGTTGCTGTCAAAGGGATTGGATCGGATTATGGCTGCCCCAGGGGCCTATAGCCATGGTTAGATCACTTCTCTAGCATGTCTAAGATGTGACTAAGTCGCTCTTTTGGTGTCTTGGTCCAAGGTGCACCGGTTTTTAAATCTAACACAAGAACAGCCCCTCCCCTTCTCGGCCCTTCGATTTTGACAGCATATGTTGTTTCAAGTTTTGTGGAAGGGTGTGGATCTTGGTTGGCCTATGGCTCTTAGCCATGGTTCATACCCTACCACTGGATGTCTAGATCGTGCCATGGTCAATGAAATGGCCACTGGAACGACATGAGACAACAAACAAAGCAAAACACCCCTCACGCGCGCAAAGGTGCTCTCGGGTGAACTCTTTGAGTTGTGGCTGGAATATTTCGAATTTCGGCTGGCCTAGGGCCCTTAGCCATGGTTCAAATAATTCCTTGGGATGTTGGTAAGAGTCTCTGGTCGGTGGTTCACGCCCCAATGGCAGGTAGTCTCGAAAACAACACAAGACACGCGATTGCGCAGCTGCTGTAATTTGACAGCAACTTGCTGTGATGGTTCGGAGGCTCGTTTGAGTTCTTGGTTGGCTTTTAGCCTATGGCCTTGGACTGGACAGTGTCTCATCAAGTTAGGAAGGTCGTGTTTTTTACCGTTCGTGATTCGGATCATTTTTGAGGTCGTACGAGAATTTACGGTGCGATGTGCCAAATTGACTCTTGAAAGAGCGTTTCATGTTTTGGCCTCCATTTCACCTAGATCTCGACCCTCATCATTTTAGGAGCGTTAGCTTATAATTTTAAGCGTATTTTAATCATGAATATACGTCGGTTCAGTGTTGGTTCGGGTTGGTTCGGAGTCATGATTAAATACGAAGTCATTAGACGTAATTGTCGCATTTTCAAACTTAATTGCATAGTTTGGTCAAGTAAAAGCTATTGCATATTTAGGTTGCAGCGAGCCTGGGGACGATCCATTCCAGTTGGTAAAATAATTCAGGATAATTCTTTTTGTCATTTAATTTCATTACGTGCATAAAAATAGAAAATACTTATTTTGAGATTTATGTGATATTGCTTGTGGTCAATTCACTATCATGGGAGCATTATTTTACCCGGTAGCCCGTTACCGGTCAGTTCAGTTTGGTACCACCCGGTCGCCAGTGATCGGACAGATCAGTTCAGTTTGGTACCACCCGGTCGCCAGTGATCGGACAGTTCAGTTCAGTGCAGAGGCCACTTGCGTAGACCATAATCTCAACAGAAAATTATTTCGTATTTTTTCAGTACAGGGCTCCAAGGAGCAAACATTTTTACTATGATTTTCATTTCAGTTATGCACGTATTATAATTGCTCAGTACAAGTTATTTTCAGTATGCCTCGTGACCTGATATTTTTATCCATGCAAATTATATTTTTCTCGTTACCTACGATATATGCATGCTAAGTCTTTAGGCTCACTAGACTTGATTGTTGTAGGTACCGATGAGGTCAGGGCCGAGGGCGGGGACTAGTGAGCCAGCTTGGGTCATCAGTAGTGGCACCCGAGGATCTCATTTTCAGCACTTACCATTTTATGCAAACATTTTTATCCGTTGTTGAATATTTATAACTTGTTATTTTTGCAAACAAATATTTACTTCCGCTGCCATTTTGAATATCAAACTTTGGTTATCGGTTTAGTTATGAATGAGGCTTTTTATTATTTTAAAAGAAAAATTTTAATTTTCCGCAAATTTTCAAAGTAAGGATTTTTAGGCCTTCACAGTTGGTATCAGAGCCTATGGTCTTGTAAAAGGTTACACTACTACTGACCACGGGAAGCTCACGAAGCCACGTCTTCGGTCTGTAAGTTTTACATTTCAGCATTTTATTTAAAGCATGAATTATTTTGACAGCATGCTTCCATGAAATAGTTTACGATCAGATTTTCAGTATTTCAGTGTTTATTTAAAATGAATTATGGAATTATGCATGTTAGTTACGTATGGGTTATGTATGGAACAGTATGCCCCCTTGACGCCAGGTTGGACGCCCGAGAGGCGGTGGTGGGCGCCTGTCATGAGAACGGGTTTGATCAGAGACAAGAGAGGCAGGCACCTCCTCCTCCTCCTCCTCCTCCCCCTCCTCCACCTCCACCTCCACCTCCACCTCCACCTGAAATGAATGCCCAGATGCTCAGATGCTAGCTGGGATGACGCAGTTATTCGCACAGTTTGCGAGGAATAATGCCGCACCGCAGCCGCAGCCAGGCCGACAGGGCCCGAGGCTGTTTATGAGAGGTTTATGAAGATGCGCCCGAAGGAGTTTTCTGGGACGTCTGACCCCATGATTGCCGAGGGATGGATCAAATCCCTCGAAGTCATCTTCGAGTTTATGGAGCTGGGCCGACAAAGTCTGATGTGCCACCTATCTGTTCAGTGGAGATGCCCGCTTATGGTGGGAAGGAGCGTCAGTAGCCCTGACCTTGGCTACACTGACATGGGCATGCTTCACGGAGGTTTTCTACTCCAAATATTTTGCTGAGGAAGTGCGCACCAAGTTGACCACTGAGTTCATGAGCTTGAAACAGGGAGATATGACGGTTACGGAGTTCATCCGTAAATTCGAGAGGGGCTGTCATTTTGTGCCCCTGATCGCGAATGATGCCAAAGCCAAGTTGATGCATTTCCTGGTGGGTCTACGGCCGATCTTGCGCCGGGATGTTAGGTGTCTGACCCTGCTACTTATGAGATCGTTGTCTCCAAAGCCCTAGCCGCAGAGCAGGATCTGTGGGATATCGAGAGGGATCGCCAGGGCAAGCGCCCAGTCCAGGTACCACACCGCCGTCCTCCTCATCAGCATCACCAGCAAAACAAGAGGCCATTTCATGGGCCGCCTAGAAACAAAGGCCAGCAGCCGCAGCAACAGCGGGGACGCCCAGCCCCGAGGACTTTTGAGCACCCAGTCTGTCCGAGGTGCTCACGCCGCCACCCTGGAGCATGTATGTCTGGCTTAGGGAAGTGTTTTAAGTGTGGCAGTCCCGACCACATGTTGCTAAAGTGCCCTCAGAGGAATCTGCCTACTCAAGGCAGAGTCTTTGCTCTTCATGCCGCGGAAACAAACCCGGAGACTATGTTGTTGACAGGTACCTTTAAGCTTTAAGTTATTATTAAATTTCTGTGTTTTGGGAATCGAGATTAAGATTTGAACTTGGAACTACGATAGGATTGCATGCTCTACCCAGAATTATTTTGAGATTTAAGTTAGAAGAACTTTGGCCTTTGCATGTCTATAAGTTTAGTTCTTGTAACTATTGGGTTCAATTTAGAGTTCCGATTCTTTCAGGGAGAATTTTTATATCTGGTTCCGCTACCAAGGCATTGATAGACTCAGGGGCCACTCACTCGTTTATTTCGGAGGTCTTTGCAAACTTTCTCAAGATCAAGACCATTGGGCTAGATATAGCCTTTTCAGTAGTATTGCCGTCAGGGAGGAGATGGCAGCTACCAATGTTATCCGAGATATAGACATTGAACTGCACGGTAATCTTGTTTATGCGGATCTGATTGTGCTACCGATGCCAGAATTTGACATCATCCTAGGGATGGACTGGCTATTGAGGAACAAAGTGTTGATAGACTTTTAGCGGAGATCTGTTCTTGTCCGACCGCTTGGAATGGAGCAGTTCTTATTTGAGCCAGACAGGTACTTTCCTTTATTATTCCTTATGTTCAAGGCCAGGAAGCTCATGCATAGAGGGTGTCGGGCATTTCTAGCGACCTTTTTATCTGTCCCCGAGGAACCCAGTCAGTCAGCTTCAGACGTTCCGATTGTTAGAGACTTCTTAGACGTTTTTCCTGAGGACGTCGCTGGTATGCCACCTGAGAGAGAGGTGGAGTTTTCCATCGAGCTTATGCCAGGTACGGCTCCGATCTCCAAAGCGCTGTACCGACTTGCACCGACAGAGATGGCAGAGCTTAAGAAGCAGATACAGGAACTTCTGGACAAGGAGTTCATTCGCCATAGCTTCTCACCTTGGGGCGCGCCAGTCTTGTTTGTTAAGGAGAAGGATGGCTCTATGAGACTTTGTATTGACTATCGGGAGTTGAACATGGTTACAATGAAGAATAAATACCCACTTCCGAGGATTGAGTATCTGTTTGACCAGTTGCAGGGAGCTTAGATTTTCTCCAAGATTGATCTGCGATCAGGTTATCACCAGTTGAGGGTGAGAGATGCTGATGTTTCCAAGACTGCTTTCAGGACTCGTTATGGCCACTACGAGTTCCTTGTGATGCCATTCGATTTGACCAATGCGCCATCGATCTTCATGGATCTCATGAATCACGTATTTCAGTCGTACCTCGATCAGTTTGTGATAGTGTTCATAGACGACATTCTCGTCTACTCTAAGAATCAGGAGGATCACAGCAGGCATCTGACCACAGTGTTGCAGACATTGCAGAAGCACAAATTATTCGCAAAGTTCAGTAAATGCGAATTCTGGTTAGAGAATGTGGCGTTCTTAGGCCACATTGTTTCCAGCAGTGGCATTGAGGTAGACCCCGCGAAAGTTGCAGCAGTCAGAGATTGGGTGGTGCCGCAGAATGTATCAGAGATCCGCAGTTTTCTTGGCTTAGCAGGATATTATCGGAAATTCATTAAGGGATTCTCCTCGATTGCAGTTCCACTCACAGCACTGACAAAGAAGAATGCTAAATATGTGTGGAGCGATGAGTGCCAGAAGAGCTTTGATACTTTGAAGCAAGCTCTTATCCACTGTTTTCAAAACCGGACCGGACCGGCCGGTCGAAACGGTTCAACCGCGAACCGACCTCCAGACCGGTCCGGATATAAGGAAAAAATTGGAAAACCGGTTTAACCGAAAAAAACCGGTTAAAATCCGGTTAAACCTGAAAAAACCGGAAAAAACCGGAAAAGTGGTGTTTATTTGGATATTTGTTGTAATTTTCATCTTAAAAATTAAGTAAAAACTATAAAAACATAAATAATCAATATTTTACTATTTTATTTATTATATAAAATAAATAAAATATTAATTTTATTGATCCGGTTCGACCGTTCGGTGGAACCGGTTGAACCGGTTGAACCATTTTTTAAGGCTTGACCGGTTCGATTAACGGTCCGGTTATAAAAACACTGCTCTTATCTCAGCACCAGTTTTGGCCATGCCATTAGGGCCCGGTGAGTTTGTCCTTTATACCGATGCTTCGAAGCTCGGTCTTGGCGCAGTATTGATGCAGCATGGGAGAGTGATAGCGTATGCTTCTCGACTGCTGAAAATCTACGAGAATAATTACCCTACCCATGATCTAGAGTTGGCGGCCGTAGTTTTTGCATTGAAGATTTGGAGGCACTATTTGTATGGAGAGAAATGCCAGATCTTTACCGACCACAAGAGCCTCAAGTACTTCTTTACGCAGAAAGAGCTGAACATGCGTCAGAGGCGTTGGTTGGAGCTTGTGAAAGACTATGACTGTGACATTAGCTACCACCCGGGTAAAGCTAATGTAGTTGCAGATGCACTGAGCAGAAAAGTCGCAGTGATGGCTCATTTGACGATTCAGAGACCTATTCAGCTTGAGATGCAGAGGTTCGATCTAGAGTCATATCCTCAAGGTAGAGTTCCCCGCCTATCTACCTTGACGATTCAGTCTTCTCTTACTGACTGTATTCGCAGTGGTCAGGCTGCAGATGAGCAGTTGGCACAATGGAAGCAGAGGGATGTAGCCAAGGGCAGTGTCTTGTATACAGTCAGCGACGGTATAGTGAGATACCGAGACAGGATGTGGGTTCCTAGCAGTGGTTCTATCCGAGCAGATATTCTAACAGAGGCCCACATGTCCCCGTACTCTATTCACCCTGGGAGTACGAAGATGTACAAAGATCTGCAGTTGTTGTATTGGTGGCCTGGTATGAAGAAAGTCATCAGGCGATTTGTATCCGAGTGTCTGACTTGCCAGTTAGTGAAGGCCGAACATCAGAGACCAGCAGGTTTGCTCAAGCCTCTTCCTATTCTCGAGTGGAAGTGGGAGAACATTACCATTGATTTTGTGACCGGATTGCCGAAGTCAACCAGGGGATCGAATGCTATTTGGGTGATTGTAGATCGTCTTACCAAATCAGCGCACTTCTTGCCTATTAAGACGACTTTCACCATGGTTCAGTATGCAGAGTTGTATAACCGGGAGATAGTCCGACTTCATGGTATTTCAGTTTCTATCGTATCTGACAGAGATCCCAGATTTACTTCCTCTTTTTGGAAGAGTTTGCATTCGACCATGGGTACGAAGTTGCTGTTTAGCACAGCTTTCCACCCTCAGACAGATGGTCAGTCAGAGCGAGTTATTCAGATCTTGGAGGATCTTCTCCGTGCTTGTGTGATTGACTTCTCAGGGAGTTGGGAGTCGAAGTTGCCATTGATGAGTTCACCTACAACAACAGCTTCCAGTCGTCTATTGGTATGGCACCGTATGAAGCACTGTATGGCTGCAAGTGTAGATCTCATGTTCATTGGGATGAAGTAGGAGAGAGAGCAGAATTGGGTCCAGAGATTATTCAGCAGGCTGCCGATGTAGTAGTCAAGATCCGTGATAGGATGAGGACTTCTCAGTGTCGACAGAAAAGCTATGCAGATCAGAGAAGAAGAGACCTAGAGTTTGCTGTTGACGACCACGTCTTTGTGAAGATAGCACCTATGAAAGGTGTTATGCGATTTGGAAAGAAAGAGAAGCTCAGCCCGAGATTCATTGGACCGTTTGAGATCCTTGACAGAGTTGGGACGCTAGCTTATCGTGTAGCTCTTCCGCCGAATCTGGCCGGAGTACACAATGTGTTCCACGTCTCCATGCTGAGAAAGTACATGGCGAATCCTTCGCATGTGCTGAACTTTGAGCCATTGCAGCTTACTCCGAACCTGTTTTATGAGGAGAGACCAGTGCAGATTTTAGAAAGACAGGAAAAGAAACTTCGGAACAAGCTGGTGAAGCGAGTCAAAGTCAAGTGGCTCAACCATTCAGAGGAGGAAGCTACATGGGAGTCTGAGTCAGAAATGAGGAGTCGGTACCCCGAGTTATTCGGTGAGTTCTAATTTCGAGGACGAAATTTCTTTTAAGGGGGGATAGTTGTAGAACCCGTAATTAGACTACGTATTTAAGCTATGCATAATTCCTAGTATTTAAATTAAGCGAGGCCGGACCGGATTTGGAGTATTGAGATAAAAATCTAATATTAAGAAAATTTTCCTAAATTTAATTTAAGATAAAGAATAATTTATTTTAATGGTAAAGAATGTTTTAGAATTTTATTTAATTAATTAGACTTAAGTTATTAATTAATTCTTTTATGTTCAATAATTAATTAAAAGCCTAAATTAAAATGTATAAACAATTGAAATAAATTAACCTAGGCCTAATATACTCAAGAATTATAACATAACATTTTAATAATAGTTCATTAGACAAACCATACCATGCAACGTGTGGTTCCAATTTAATTTGTTAAAAGACTTAACTAGTAATTAAACCCTAAAAGATTCAAAATACTAGACTTTAATCAAGATCCCACCTTGCATTCTAGAAGCAAGATTTCGGTCATCTCACCTCCCCCTAATCCCCTCAATCAATCAATAATATCACACTCCATTCCATATCTCACAAGCTCAATGATAGAATGATTTGTCTTGCCATTCAAACTCACCTTAAATTGATAACCTTCCCATTCATTACCTAGACATTTCCCTCACCCCATATTCTCGAAAATATGAGAGGATATCAGCAAGTAAATCGTGCATGGCAGCTAGTAGAGTAGGAGAGAAAATCATTCCTTGTGCCATTCAACCCCTAAATTTGAAACTTCCCTCTAATGCATTCTTGACCCCTTTATTTCCCTTGCAAGCTACCCCTCATTCCTTAACACTCGTCCACCCTCCTTACCTTCGAAATTTCTGAACAAAAACCACAGCAAAGTCGTGACTTTCAGCAACAAGAATAAGAGAGAAAACTAGTAAGAAAAGTCACCCCGTCTCCTCCGCGCCGTGTCGTGTATTCCTTTTTGTTTTCTTCAAAACAAAATATCCAGGCATGTGTATATTTTTATTGCTCTTCAATCAAGTCCTATTATCAATTATTTTTCATTGCATAATCACGATTTTTCAAACAAAAACCGAAATTTCAGCAAGCTTTTGGTAAAAGAAAATCTTCACAGAATTGTTCCCCTCTTGTGCTTCACGGGTTGCTTCTTTCATTGAATACAGGTGGTTGGCTCGCCTCCAGGGGCTCGAGGCTGCATAAAGACACGTACTAGGGTGTTTTAGGATCATGTCGATCCATTCGTTCAAGCCCCATAACCACTGGAACTCAGAAACGACAGCAACTTCCCCATGGGTGTCATAGTGTGTCCGATTTCTGTCATGTTGCTGTCAAAGGGATTGGATCGGATTATGGCTGCCCCAGGGGCCTATAGCCATGGTTAGATCACTTCGCTAGCATGTCTAAGATGTGAATAAGTCGCTCTTTTGGTGTCTTGGTCCAAGGTGCACCGGTTTTTAAATCGAACACGAGAACATCCCCTCCCCTTCTCGGCCCTTCGATTTTGACAGCATGTGTTGTTTCAAGTTTTGTGGAAGGGTGTGGATCTTGGTTGGCCTATGGCTCTTAGCCATGGTTCATACCCTACCATTGGATGTCTAGATCGTGCCATGGTCAATGAAATGGCCGCTGGAACGACACGAGACAACCAACAAAGCAAAACACCCCTCACGCGCGCAAAGGTGCTCTCGGGTGAACTCTTTGAGTTGTTGCTGGAATATTTCGAATTTCGACTGGCCTAGGGCCCTTAGCCGTGGTTCAAATAATTCCTTGGGATGTTGGTAAGAGTCTCTGGTCGGTGGTTCACGCCCCAATGGCCGGTAGTCTCGAAAACAACACAAGACACGCGATTGCGCAGCTGCTGTAATTTGACAGCAACTTGCTGTGACGGTTCAAAGGCTCGTTTGAGTTCTTGGTTGGCTTTTAGCCTATGGCCTTGGATTGGACAGTGCCTCATCAATTTAGGAAGGTCGTGGTTTTGACCGTTCGTGATTCGGATCATTTTTGAGGTCGTACGATAATTTACGGTGTGATGTGCCAAATTGACTCTCGAAAGAGCGTTTCATGTATTGGCCTCCATTCCACCTAGATCTCGACTCTCATCATTTTAGGAGCATTAGCTTATAATTTTAAGCGTATTTTAATCATGAATATAAGTCGGTTCAGTGTTGGTTCGGGTTGGTTCGGAGTCATGATTAAATACGAAGTCGTTAGACGTAATTGTCGCATTTTCAAACTTAATTGCATAGTTTGGTCAAGTAAAAGCTATTGCATATTTTTATTGCATATTTAGGTTGAAGCGAGCCTGGGGACGATCCAATCCAGTTGGTAAAATAATTCAGGATAATTCTTTTTGCCATTTAATTTCATTACGT